>NC_057814.1:293621916-293739847 GCF_018294505.1 Triticum aestivum | reverse complement strand
CCGATACGTCGGCGCCGCGGTTCGGCGATCCTCTCGCTCCCATAGTACGCTCTCATAGACTGCCGTCCTCTAGCCGCGCCGCCACCTCTGGCTACGTTCTTGTGGAGGCGCACGGCGGTCAGCGCTGCCACCGCTGGCGACGTTCGTGTGGAGACGCACGGCGGTCAGCTTCTCCCACGGTACGCGCATTCTAGACTGAGGCCCCGTTCATGTCGGTGTAGCGCTGAATGTTAGCTGATAGACGCTGTTAATCTCACTATTTGCTGAAGTAGTTTACTGTCAATATGATCTGCTTAAGAAGCTTCCTTGCCCTGTTCTGCACTCAATCTTCTTAGCTGAGATGGCATGCCAATGCCGATTAGTTGCTAAAATATCCTGCCATATATTTATTGTGACGTAGATTGCCATGGTCTAGTAGCCAATCTGTTAGGTGAAATAGCTCTACACCGTTTTATACTCGATCTTTGTTGCTGCGATGGCCTTCGATAGTTCGATGGCTGTGTGCTCGGCCTCATTGACTGCTGAAACAGCCTGCCATAGTTTGGCACTCAAATCTGTTTGCTGAATTAGCTTTACATATATTTCGTTACTTAGATCTGCTCGTCCAAATATCTTGCCATAGCTTTAGACATCGACCTAGGTATTTTTTTCTGGACTTCATAAAAAAGCATATATGTTTTTCCTGTAATATCTAGTAGAAGAACTAATTTGTATGTCTAACAGATGGACAGGACTTGGATAACTTCTGCTCGAAGATTCTCCGCTGCATATGTCGAGGGGGTTGAAAACTTCATGAACTTTATCAGAGCTGAGTACGGTGGTCCGAAATCAGATGTGCTCTGCCCGTGTAGCAGTTGTATGAATTCAGTTACAAGACCCCAGTCAACTGTGCAAAATCATCTACACTTGTATGGGATGTCGGTCACATATACTAGGTGGGTTCATCATGGTGAAGCTGTGAACGTCAATGTTATTGACTACGTGGAAGCAGCAGATCACCATCTTGATCTGCCTGATGCTCAGGTGGAAGAGGAGGAGGAGGTGGTGGTGGCGGAGCCAGTGAGTTTGACCAACATTGAAACAATGCTACGAAATGCTCGTGCATTCCGTGAACTTTCACCTGCAGAAGAAAAACGGTGGGCCCGCATGTTGGAACAATGCAACGTTGCTGTCACCCCAGGAAATAAGCTGTCAGTATTCTCAGCTATGGTCACCTTTCTTCAGGTGAAGACATCTGAGCGGATGACCAACAAATCATTCGATGCGATGTTGGCTGCTTTCCGCGAATCTTTCCCAGATGCGTCTGAGCTGCCACACACCTACAGTAAAATGAAGAATTTCCTTCGTGCAGTTGGAATTGGATATGATATGATCCATGTTTGTAAGAATAATTGTGTTCTGTTCCGGAAGGATTATGCCAACTTAAGTGAATGCCCGAAATGCAAATCATCAAGATGGAAAGATGGCGATGCTGTGAAGAGGATTCCTCATAATGTTCTGAGACATTTTCCAATTATACCAAGATTGCAGAGGTTGTTTCATGATGCTGAAACAAGAGAGGATGTACTGTGGCATTCTAGGAACCAGGAGTACAGAGATCAGAATGTAATGAGCCATCCATCTCATGGTAGTGAGTGGAAAAGCTTCAATGATAAACACAAAGAGTTTGCTGCTGACCCGAGACACATTAGACTTGGCTTAGCTTCAGATGGATTTAACCCATTTGGCCACCAGAGCGCCACATATAGCATGTGGCCAGTGCTTGTTATCCCTTACAACATGCCTCCAAATGTCTGCACCAAAGAATCAAACTACATGATGGCCTTGCTCATCCCAGGTCCAAAAAGTCCTGGAAAGGATTTTGATTTGTTCATGGAGCCTCTTGTGGAGGAACTTCAACAGCTATGGAAGGGTGTTCTCACTCGAGACCTATATAGCAGCCCACCAGCTGATTTCTTTCTGCGTGCTGTTATAATTTGGTGCATCCATGATTATCCGGCTTTGGGCACTATGTCAGGGCGAACGACACATGGTTACAATGCATGTGTTCGCTGTGACAGGAATCCGCTGTCATACGCAATACTTAGCAAGATCTGTTACATTGGACACCGCCGTTTCCTTGCCAAGGACAAGCCGCATCCTAGAAAATACCGAAGACATGTGTTCAATGCAAAGCATGAAAACCGTGATGCGCCAAAGAGGCTCACCGCCGATGAGTTGCAAGTGGAATTAGAGAAGGTCAGGCATATTACACCAGGAAACCATCCTGGTAATGGTAGCGGGAAAAGGAAGCGTGGCAGGGTAGAAGAGAGATTATTGTTTACCCGCAGGTCCACTTTGTGGGACTTGGAGTATTGGAAAGATTTGGATCTGCGGCATAATCTTGATGTGATGCACATCGAGAAAAATATATGTGACAGCATTATCGGCACACTTCTTAATATTGAAGGCAAGACGAAAGATACCTTAAAATCTAGGATTGATTTGACACACCTGGGTATCAGAAAGGATTTGCAGGTGCAAGATGAAGGTAAACCACGGGATATGGCACCAGCTGTGTACGTCTTGGACAAGGTAAAAAGAAAAGAATTCTGCGAGGTCCTGTCACGTGTGAGATTCCCACATGGATTTGCTTCCAACCCTGAAAGGAGAGTCAGTGCAGATGGAAACAAGGTACAAGGGTTGAAAACTCATGACTGCCACGTCCTACTTCAAAGGGTTTTACCTGTTATCCTTAGAGGATTGGGCCGCCCTGACTTATACAGAGCAGTTGCAGAGTTGGGACAATTCTTCAGGGAACTCTGCAGTAGGAATATCAGGATAGATGCTTTGGAGCGTCTTAGAGACAAGATACCAACTATCCTATGCGACCTTGAGAAGATATATCCTCCAGCCTTCTTTGATGTGATGGTGCATTTGGCTGTTCATCTACCTGATGAGGCACTACTTAGAGGTCCAGTACAGTATGGCTGGATGTACCCTATTGAAAGGCGGCTAGGCACTTTCAAGGGCTATGTTAGGAACAGAGCTAGACCCGAGGGTTCCATTGCAGAGGCCTACATTGCTACAGAAGCGTTGACATTCTGCTCAAAATACATTGAAACAGCTGATCAGCTTAGCAAAGAGGTGGGTGAAGACAATCCCGGGCTCAATGTTTTCGATTATTCTGTTCGAGTTACAGGGAAGAGTCGACAAGAGGACAAACCTAAAGATTTGGACAAAATGGTTTGGTATGTGTTGAATAACTGTCCTGAGATACTACCTTATATCAAGTAAGTGCAGTACTGCAGCTTATACATCGTAATCTACTAAACTTGCAGCACATTCTTATATATTTAGATGTTTGACGCGATCACTATGTTGTGCAGCATCTACAAAGAGGAGTTACTGCCGCAAAATCCAAGAAACATTGACAAACTGGTTATGGCAGGATTTGCGAAATGGTTCAAGAACCATGTAAGCTTTTGAAGTGCACTGTCAGTTTTTTTAATATATTGAGTACATAAGATGATCAGCTTGTCTATTTTCTAACCATAGGTTAAGAAGATGCGGGAGGATGGGCAGGCAGTTGATGATGCCCTTTACTCACTAGCAATGGGTCCTGATACTCGGGTAAGACATTATGAATCTTGCGTTGTTGGAGATGTGCGCTACAACACCCTTGCACGAGACGAAGGCAGGAAGACACAAAACAGTGCCATCATGAGCACGGATACGTATGACAAAGAGACAACTGAAATGTATGCTAACATAACAGACATTGTTCAGTTGCAGTATATCTCCAGTTTCGAGGATCATCGGTGTGTGGTTCTGTTGTGCTGTCGTTGGTATAACCTGTTTTCCAGGATCGCAAAACCCAGAGCTGATGATTATTTCAAATCCATCAATGTCAAGGCGGCGTACCAGACCAACGAGCCTTTTATTTTGGCAAATCAAGCAACACAGATATTTTTCTTGGAAGACACATTTGCACGTAGCGATGACTGGAGAGTATTGCAAAGGTTTGAGCAGAGGAATTCGTTTAATGAAGTTGCACAACAAGATGATGCTTACACTGCTCCTGATGTACAAGATAACACAGATGTTCCTAATATCTTTGAGAACCATCACGTCAATGACGCCGGCGAAAAGATTGCCTGTCGTGCTGTGGACATACAAGAGTTGATCAAGAAGAAGCCAACGTTCGAGGACGTTGAGGACGAAGAAGAAGATGACACCGTGGGGAATTACGATTCAGACTGATACACATGGCGAAGATGTTGACGCTGCTGCTGCGGATGATGATTACATTGCTTTTGTCGTATTTGCCTGTCAGAAGACGTTTTTTATCTACTATGTGAAATTGTGTTTGCTATGACAACTGAAACCTGATGAACATGTTGTTTAGTATTTTGCTGTGAGAACATCACTTGTTATGTATGCTGATTTGTGTTTGGTGATTGTATGACAACTAAAACATGATGACATTGTTGTTTAGTTGTACTCATATTTGGCTGTGAAACTTGAATTTGATGACATAGTTTGCTGTTGGACTGCAATTTGCTCGACGTCTTCGAATGAGAACAAAGCTGACCCGACAGGGCCTCTGCTATTTATTTATTTATATGAGCAAAAGGGGATACCCCCTGATTTCCGTTAATAGAAATCATTAGATGTTCACAACACTACGCCCAGCCTGCTACACAGGTTTCATTCATTACTAGTTTCAGCAAAGTGCTCATGTCGTAGCCACTGAATACATCACGAGTGCTACATACACTGCAAATAAAGAGACAATCATCCTACAGAGCACATCGATTTTGCCCATTATCTTCACAAGCTCTTTCATCTCCTCATTGCTGTCAAGGCCGTTCAGCAGCTGTTGCTTGGCCATGATCAGAGGAACTGCATCTTTAACCTTCTGCTCTGCATCTTCCTCTTCTGCCGTTCCTTCAGTTACTTGTCCAACACCCCAACCTGCTGGTATTGGGATTCCTCGGCTAACCAAATAATCAGCGTAGTTGCATTCCCCCACATCAGCAACTTCCCAGAAATACAAATCACACGAATCTTCCCTTTTCTGCACGAATCAAATTGGAAGATCATCAACCAAACTATTAAAAAAATCAGCAACTGAAAGCAGCAGAACAACACTTAAACATATTATTACCCCATGATTCGGGCATTTGTAGAAGACTCGGCCAGGGTTGCGGATTGTGGTTGAGACGCGACGGATGACTCTGCGTGATTTGCAGCAGTGGCACCACACCAACGGCAGCGGGTTGCGATGAGCAATCGGCTGCGGTGCGCGTGCCGGCGGGGGTGTGATGAGACCCACAGGCGATGGTACGGGTGGCGACTTGGCGCATATCTGGTTGTTGCCTGCTGAAGAGCAGGTGGACGAGCAGCCAGCGGACATGGTTGCTGCGGCCAGAGCTTCTGATGCTAGGCAGAGTAAGTAGAGAAGAGGAGAAGCGAACGTTGGATATGTCAGTTTCATTACTTGCAGAGTAGCATAGCACCATATATAGTCATAGTCTAGGTTTGGATTCGAACCAGCTACAGGAGGGACCTCCTTGTTTTGCGAAAAAAATTATTTCTCCACCTGACAGCTGGGACCCACCGGCTGTATCTTCGCACGGAAGGAAGTGCCTCCTTGTTTTGCGAAAAAAATTATTCATCCCGTTGACAGCTGGGACCCGTCAGATTTGGTGACTGACTTGTGGGCCTACTAAGCGGACGTGTACGCACGGCTTTGTCAACTTAATCAACAAATGATTCTAGCAGCTGGACCGTTGGATGTTAATCCAACAGCCGTGCTCCTTCTTCAACCTCTGTTCTTGCTCCTGTCTCCCGTGGGCGGCACCGCGGCTGTGCTGCCGCGCACCCGAACCAGTGAAGTTTCCCACTCCTCTCCATCTGCGACTCCACTGCCCCGTCTTCCCCATCTCCGGGTCGTTCCAGTCTGGGTGCGCTCGGCACGGTGTGGTCAACGTGGTCAACAACCGAGAGTCATCGGAAGATGACTGTACGTGAGAGGCTGACAGTGGGGACGCACCACGCCCATGGACGCATGCATGCAACGGAACGCGGCGAGGTCAACGTGGTCAAGGAACGACTTCCATCGGAAGTATACTGTACGTGGAGAGTCTCAGCTGGGTCCACGGCCGCAGCAAGTAAGTGCCTCCTTATTACGCGGAAAATAATGATTCCTCCAACTGACAGCAGGGACCCACTGGACGGGCCACCGTATTTTGCGAAAAAAACGTTTGCCCCCTGACTGCTGGGACCCACCTGACGGGCCACCGTATTTCGCGAAAAAAACGTTCCCCCCGCTGTCAGCTCGGACCCACCGGAAGTGCCTCCTTATTACGCACAAAAAAATGAATACTCCCCCGGCTAGCTGGGACCCACCTTGGTGGGAGGCTGACTTGTGGGCCTACTAAGTTGACGGGGACGAAGGGCTTTGTCAACTTAGTCAATATGAACGATTCTAGCTCCAGTGACCGTACGATGTCCATCCAACGGCCGTAGTGCTTCTTCAACCTCTGGTCTTCTTGCTCCAGCCGCCCAAAGCAGCGCCGGTCGTGCCGCATGCTCCTGCCTCCCGTGGCCGGCTGTGCTGCCGCGGAGGCCTCACCGCCCCCTACTATTCCCACCGCTGGCCAGGCCCTGCGGCGACGGCAGCCTCACACCGCAGCCGAACCAGTGAACCCTCGTACTCCTCTCCGCGCGGGCTTCCACTGCCGCGTCTTCCCCGGCTCCGCGTCGTCCCCTTCCTAGGCCTCGCCGTCGTCCACCGCCGTGGTGCTCTCCGCGCGGCGTGGTCAACGTGGTCAAGGAACGACTTCCATCGGAAGAGTACTGTACGTGGAGAGGCTGACAGCTGGGTCCACGGCCACAGCCCAGTTTTTTTGTGATTTGCCAAGTAAGTCGCTTTGTCAGGCCTGTTGGGCTGCAAATCTTTCAAGACGAGGAGAGCTTTCATTCGGCTGGCCGAGAAAATGGCCCATCAGTAATGAGAAATGGGCTGTACATTTTTAAAACACATCAAACCGGCAATTAGTTTCAAATATCTTTTTTTTCATTTCGAGATTTTAAATTACATTAATTTTTATGCGTGGAGAATTTGTTGGATTTTATATTGATATACATTTATTTTTAAAATCAGTTTGAATGTGAGTCGAAATTTCGGGATTAAAAACAGTTCGGACCGCACCGAAATATGCAAAATTTCGTATAATTTTTTAACCGTGGCCACAATATGGGCTGTAATGCTAACAAAAAGAATATGGGCTCCAAAAAAACCTTAATAATTAGCAAATGGGCTGTAAATTATTAGAAATAATGGCAGATGGGCTGTATGCTGTTTTCCACAGATTTGAGGCTTTCCTAAAAAAAGGTTGACGCACAAGCAGTGACTGTTGGATGGCCATCCAACGGCCGTCGTGCTTCTTCAATCTCTGCTCTTCCTGCTCCAGCCGCTCAAACAAGCGCCGGCGGGACTGCCTGCTCCCTCCTCCCCGCGGCCGGCTCTGCTGCCGCGCAGGCCTCACCGCCCCACCGTACTCCCATCGCTGGCCTAGCCATCCCTCTACTCACCCACACCTGCTGTTATTCTCCGGCGACGGCAGACGAACCAGTAAACCCTCGTACAGTCGTACTCCCCTCCGCGTGGGAAACAACTGCCGAGTCTTCCCTGCCTCCGTGTCGTTCCCTTCCTAGGCCTCGCCGTCGTCCACCGCCCTGGTGCTCTCGGCGCGGCCTGGTCAACGTGGTCAACGACCGACATGCATCTGAAGTGGACTGTACGTGGAGAGGCCGACAGCTGGGTCCACGGCCGCACGCAAGGAAATGCCTCCTTATTACGCGCAAAATAATGATTCCTCCACCTGACATCAGGGACCCACCGAAAGGGCCTCTGTATTTCGCGAAAAAAACGTTACCGCCGCTGACAGCTCGGACCCACCAGCTATATCTTCGCACGCAAGGAAGTGCCTCCTTATTACGCACAAAAAAATGAATACTCCCCCTGTTAGCTGGGACCCAGTATAGTGGCAGGCTGACTTGTGGGCCTACTAAGTTGACGGGGACGGAGGGCTTTGTCAACTTAGTCAATATGCACGATTCTAGCTCCAGTGACCGTACGATGTCCATCCAACGGCCGTAGTGCTTCTTCAACCTCTGGTCTTCTTGCTCCAGCCGCCCAAACCAGCGCCGGTCGTGCCTCGTGCTCCTGCCTCCCGTGGCCGGCTGCGATGCGGCGGAGGCCTCACCGCCCCCTACTACTCCCACCGCTGGCCAGGCCATCCCTCTACTCACCCACACCCCCTGTTATTCTGCGGCGACGGCAGCCTCACACCGCAGCGAACCAGTGAACCCTCGTACTCCTCTACGCGTGGGCATCCACTGCCGCGTCTTCCCCGGCTCCGCGTCGTCCCCTTCCTAGGCCTCGCCGTCGTCCACCGCCCTGGTGCTCTCGGCGCGGCGTGGTCAACGTGGTCAAGGAACGGCTTCCATCGGACGTGGACTGTACGTGGAGAGGCTGACAGCTGGGTCCACGGCCGCAGCAAGGAAGTGCCTCCTTATTACGTGCAAAATAATTATTCCTCCACCTGACAGCGGGGACCCACCGGACGGGCCACCGTATTTCGCGAAAAAAACGTTTGCCCCTGACTGCTGGGACCCACCAGCTACATCTTCGCACGCAAGGAAGTGCGTCCGGGCAAAAAAAACGATTCGCCCCCCTGACTGCTGGGACCCACCAGCTACATCTTCGCAGGCAAGGAAGTGCCTGACAGTCGGGACCCACCTGGTCGAAGCGTACGTAGCGTTGTCATTCTGGTCGCGAACGTGTACGTACATATATACTGGTGGATGTAGAGGCGCGCACGTGTCGTAGTAGAGGCGCGTACGTGTCGTAGTAGAGGCGCGCACGTAGCATGTACACGTACGTACAGCGGCCAGGGTGCAAGAAAGAAAATACGGCCACGTATGTGTACATACGGGCGGGGTCTCGAACGCCTACTCGCGCATACGTACGGCCAGGGCTCGTGTACATGGCTGGGTCGGAACGGAGAAACAGCGTCGTCGTCGTGTTCATGGGGAGGCAACGGAATGCGTCGTGTTCATGGGGAGGCAACGGAATGCGTCGTGTTCATGGGGAGGGGTGTGGCGTACCGCAAAACGGAGGAAACGGACCTCCTACGGTCGAAACGGGGGTCCTGTTGATCGGGAGGAGTGTGGCGTACCGCAAAACGGAGGAAACGGACCTCCTACGGTCGAAACGGGGGTCCTGTTGATCGGGAGGGGTGTGGCGTACCGCAAAACGGAGGAAACGGACCTCCTACGGTCGAAACGGGGGTCCTGTTGATCGGGAGGGGTGTGGCGTACCGCAAAACGGACGAAACGGACCTCCTACGGTCGAAACGGGGGTCCTGTTGATCGGGAGGGGTGTGGCGTACCGCAAAACGGACGAAACGGACCTCCTACGGTCGAAACGGGGGTCCTGTTCATCGGGAGGGGTGTGGCGTACCGCAAAACGGGACTCCACGGGATACTGTTCATCTCCACCGTCGACCTCCTCCAGCCTCCACGGGCTACCGTCGACCTCCTCCAGCCTCCACGGGCTCCTGTTCATCCAGCCTCCACCGCGCGCTACTCCACCGGCTACTGTTCAACCACCCCTCCACGGGCACCCCTCCACCGTCTACTGTTCATCCAGCCCTCCACACCACGGGGTCCTGTTCAACCACCCCTCCACGGGCACCCCTCCACCATCTACTGTTCATCCAGCCCTCCACCACACCACGGGGTCCTGTTCATCCAGAGGCAACGCCACCGCTCACTGTTCATCCAAACCCCCCCCGCAACGCTCACTGTTCATCCCAGAGGCAGCATCGATCGGCTTCAGTTAGCAGCAGTAGCGAAGGAATCGCTCGATCGGGTTCAGTTAACAGCCATCGATCGATCGCTCGGG
This sequence comes from Triticum aestivum, assembly GCF_018294505.1. NCBI lineage: Eukaryota > Viridiplantae > Streptophyta > Magnoliopsida > Poales > Poaceae > Triticum > Triticum aestivum. Next base: position 293,729,889 of record NC_057814.1, on the reverse strand, counting down.
TTCAGTAATGCGTAGCCTGTAGTGCAATTGCTCGGGTTCAGTTAGAGCCCAATGCCTCGCTCGGGTTCAGTTAGAGCCAACGCCTCGCACACACGCGCGTACGTGTACGAGAGAAACGCGCATCGCTCGGCCCCCGACCTCCCACCGTAATCGGGAACTCCCCGAAATTTTCCTCCCCCTCGCTTCTACCACGGTTTTTTCCGTCATGGACGGCCCAAAGAATGTCATGCAGCTGCATCTCCAGCCCGCCCATGACGAAAAGCCCATTTTCTGTCATGATTTTTTGTCATAGAAGTAGGAGCCCACCACATCTATGATGATACCGGGTTTTATCACAATTATCGTCATAGAAGTGTCATATGTATGACAGAAAAATAATTTGTTCGGCCCAAAATGTCATGGATGTGTCTTTTTTTTGTAGTGTATGGTGCCGCGTTTGAAGAGAAGGGGAAAGCATGTGCTTTGATCGAACCACCGTCGGCCTTCGAGCCCGCCCTCGAGCGGTCGTCGGTTGTCAATCAAGAAAGGCTGGACAAGATTCGTCCGGCGCTCGCCGCCAACTCCAATGAGTGGAAGGCAGCGGTGGTTTGGCATGCTTCCCGAGCCATGGTCGACATGGCAGCCACTGAGATCCCCATCCATCTTCACGCCCTCTTGGCTGGCCTGATCCCCCCTTTCTCCGATTTCTTCAACGCCATACTCTCGCATTACCAGGACCACGCGTTGCATCTGGATCCTCAATCCATCATTCTCCTTGTCGTCTTCGCCTTCGTCTGCGAGGCCATGGTGGGCATTTCCCCTTCCGTGGCCTTGTTTCATCATTTCTTCTCGCTTCATCTGGTCGACGCCCGCCAGCGCTCGGGGTGTGTGGCCTTTCAAGCCACAGCGGCGACGGCCAGCTCGGGCATCGACTTCGAGCTCTCAGTAGTCTTAAGTGAGTTCCGGAAGCGATGAGTGTTCATGGATGTCGGCGTGCTCAACTCCCTGCTCTTGCTTCCACGGGTGCCGGCCATACCCAGCTTCAGCTGGGGGCACGTGAAACTTGTCGACCTTCGGCTTGCCCACATCTGGCGCCGGCTGGCCAGGTTGAAGAAGCTCGGGGTGACGGCGCCCATGGTGTTGAAGGAGTTCGTCCAGTGCCGCATTGCTCCGCTTCAGCGCCATTCTCGACCAATGTGGGCCTTCACTAGTAGCAGGGACCCCATGAGGCTCCATGTGCCTGTGCTTCCTCCCGAGACGTTGCGCACGGTGCTCGAGCTCTTGACGGGCGACCCGACGCCAGCCACGCTTTCGGAGGAGGGCTTCCTTCTGTACTGTTGCTCGAACAAGGAGGAGTTCATGAGGCAGATGCCCCTTTTTGATGAGTGGGGGTTGCGCCCAGCCGGCCTTGAAGGGCCCCGCGAGAACCCCATCCTTGTGGCTCCTCTGCCTCCCCAAGGGCCCCGCCGAATGCCCCAGACGCTAACGGTTGCGCCCCGGGCTTCGGCCAGCTTTGCCTGAACCTCGAGGCACTCCGCAAGAGGAAAGGTCCTCCAAGATGAAGTGGTGACTCCTACCGGCCGCTGAAACAGAGGAAGTACATAGCCACAGACGAGTAAGTACCTTATCTTCGCGATTTCCTGCATGTTGTGTCCTTTCTTGACAATGGCTCTTCAGGATCCCTTCGGCTGCAGCGGCGAGATCTCCTGAGGAGCGGCATCCACCAGTCCTTGACTCGCCCTGGTCTCGAGCTCCCCACGCTGAACCACTGCGCGAGGCACGGGACCTGTCCAGGAGGCGGATGCGCCAATGGGGGATCTTGATCCTGCGTTCCTGTCGTCCCTCCTTCACGGTCCGGCCTGGGGTGCAGAAGGCGTGCCGAGGGCTGCTCCATTGGTCGTCACTGGTGGCTGGGTAATCCCAACCCTGGCTTCATCTTCGGGTAGGGAGGCCACGCCACCCAGCACCTCCGCCGAGGCCTGAAGGGTGGCGGGGGAAACGCCGGCCTCCAGCCCCCCACCAGGGGCAGGCGGGCCGCCTCAAGCTTCCACAACAACCCCCGGCGCGAAGGATGGGCTTGGCCATGCACTGGAGCTCGCGCGCGGGCGCAGTGTTGTATGCCACGAGCTTCTTCGGGAGGCGATGCGTGCGCTGAGCTGGCTCAGAGAAGAGCTTGCCGACGTCGACGCCCATCTTGAGACAGAGGACCTTCGGCTGGCGCACGAGTGGCACCAGTTGAAGGTTTCCATCAACCTCGGGCATCTTCAGCATGAGCACGCTAGCGCGAAGGCCGCGGTGTCCCTTGCGACCTCACGCGAGGCTTCTGCCCGGGCCTTGGACGAGGCCAGGGCGGCTGACCGTCACCATGAGGCTACGGAGGAGCGTGAGCGGGAACTCCAGGCCTCGAACGCTGCCCTTGAGCAGCGGATTGAAGCGCGCAGGGCGTCTTGGCCGCGTCACTGAGGGGAGCGCCTTCCAAAGAGAAGGAGATCCAGAAGCGTGAGGAGGCACTGGTGCTGGAGACCTTGGAGCGTAGCCTGGAGCTTGAGCGGCTGGAGGTGAGGGAGCGCCAAGTGGCCATGGCTGAGGATGCCGTCACCGAGCAAGAAGCCAAGATCCAGGAGGAGGTCGATCGAAGGGTGATGAAGGCCCGCGCGGATCTTGCCGACGAGCACTGCCTGAAGCTGGAGCTTCTGGAGACTGAGGTTAATTGCAGGACTGCTGCCCTTAGGACAAAACTGAATGAGGCGGAGCAGCTCGAGAGGGCTGCCAAGGCAGCTCAGGCCTCCGCCCAGGCTGACTTGGCCTCCGCACATGCCGACTTGCTCTCACTCCAGCAATAGATCGATGGGGCGGCGTCCCTCACGAAGAAGAATGCGGACAAGGCGTGTCATCGGCAGACGCTGCAGCGCGATCATGCTTCTATGCTTCAGGCCCTCAGGGTGAGAGCCAACCGAGCCTTGAGCACCATCTGCGAGGAGAGCGTCCCTCATCCGCACAAGGAAGATTATGCCAGCCACCTCCGCTTCTTCACCGAGGTCGTGACGCGCCTGGAGGACCGGGCCGCGAGGACTCGTGAGCTCGTTGAGGAGAGGAGCCGGGGCCTCCTTGGGCATGCATTCTCACGCGTCTTCAGTCACCTCCAGAGCCTCGATCCCCATTTTTACTTCGACGCCGCCATAGCCCCCGCGCCCGGGGTTATCCGGGACAAGCTGTCGAACTGGGTGGACGACCATGTGGACACCCTGGTCGCGGAGTTTGCCCCTGAGGATGACACGGCCGTGATGGTGGTTGGAGAAGGAGGCGGGAACGACGATGATGAAGACGGTGCTAGCGACAGCTCGGGTGGCGAAGATGAAGACAACAAAAATAGCGAGGAAGGCAGTGCCTCCAGCTAATCCTGCGTTTCCTTTTTCCTTAACCTATGTGAAAAAGGGAACCTCCGGGCGCGGCCCTGTGGGGTGTGAAAGCATTTTGAAAGGGGGGGCCCTTATAATGTATGGAACAGAATGTATGAAATGATGGCTCGCCTTTTGAGGACAGGGCTTGAGATGCGCCATCACGGGTCCGCGGGGCTCCCGAGCGGGGTAGTTGTTACGTCTTACCTTGGTTCCGGGTCTTGGGTGAGCCCTGACATCCTGGTCGAACCTTCCTCTCGAGGTGAACCCTTTGGGGCTCATGAGGCTCTGAGCCTCCCGAGAAGCCCACTGATCCGTTCGAGAGGGCCTCGCGAGGAGCGAACGCCGGACTACGGCAGGATGTGCACGCGGCGATCCTACGGCGAGTGCATCCTTGACCCCGTGGGGGTCCATCCCGGGCTGTCCGGACGTGACTGGCGTTGCGTGCCAACCATCCCCCGCCCGTGGGGCGCTCGCGGGGGGGGGGGGGCAGCAGGTGTGAGCCTCAAAGTAAAACACGCAACCAGAACACAAGAAATCGACACGAACAAGAGAAGACTCCCCCTGTTTTTGATAACACAAGAGAACTTCAAATCTTAGTCCAAAAGGCGGCGAATCGAGTTATAGAAAAAGGGACGAAAGCAAACAGCCGCGTCCGACACCTAGCTAGTCTTCTTGTCTTCCCACCAGCGTGGAGCTAAGTGCTTTCACTGGGTGTGAGCATAGTCATTGGGGGACAGTGTCGACGACCAGCGCGGAGCATGGTGCTTCCACTTGGACGTGGGCGAGATCCCCCGTGAGGCCCGAGGGCGGCACTCAGGAAACTCCAGGGCCTGTATAGCCCCACTCATTATTATGTGAGAGTGTCACGAGCGGAGACCTTCACAGGCGTGAGCCTTGCTTCATATTTCCTGACGAGGCCCGCCCTGCACCTCCCCCGACCACCATTGGGGCGTCCAAAAACCAGGACGAGACCAAGGGGCAAGGGGACGCTAGCGGCACCCTCGGCGACCACGGGCCCTCTGCCGAGGGGAAGGGCTCACCAGTGCCTCCCCAGGAAGAGGACCTGCCTCCGTGCAAGGCCTTGCTCCATGCGGCGCGGGGGAGGCCCTGGCTCCGGGCCCCTCCCGTGCAGCCCCCAGTGCGCCACTCCTGCCGGGAGCGGAGCCATCGCCCTGGGGTATCCGGCCGCTGCTGTGGCCTGATTCACCTGCGGTCCATGGTTAGCATAAGCATGCCCCTGAGATATCGGCTGTACCCTGCGGTTATTGTCATCGAACGGGTCGGCGAAGCTTCCGGGCGGCTCGTGGAAAGCCTCAGCCTCTAGCGTCCCTTCTGCCCAGCCTTGCTCGGGGAACGAGCTGGGGCCTTCCTCCGGCGTGTACTCTAGATCCATTATGTGGGGCATGTAGGCGTCTGAAGTTGCCGCGCCAGAGCCTTCGCCTGGGTGCCCCATGCCTTGGGCCACCAGGCCCTGCGCCTAGCCCTGATGGCCATGGGGTGACATCCCAGCGTGGTCCCGCAGGGGACCACCAGAGCTTGCTCGCCTGGAGGAGGCGCAGTCATGGTAGGACGAGCAGCGCCGCGGGCCGTGTTGATGCTGTCGAATCCCCCAGGCGCTCCGGGAGGCCCGCGAGCACGTTGGGGCCCGGTGCACGCCCCGGCCACAACCTGAGGCGTGGGCAGGGAGCAGAAGGGCGCCGCACCTCTACAGGCGGTGTCAAGTAACTCCGCGACCCGCTCCAGCAAGGCGTTGCGGCCGCCCTCCGCCAACCTGCAACGCAGCAGCTCTCGCGCCACGATGAGCGCGGCTCGCATGTTTGCCTGCTCCCGGCGAGTGTGTGGTGTTGTCGCCGCGGCGTAGCCCGAAGATCGTGTGGTGGCACGCGTACGCGTCCGGCGGTGTTGGGCAGTGTGCGGGCCGCCTGGAGCGCAGAGTGGAGGTCTTCTTGGGCGGACGGCACTGCCCGGGCGGGCCAAGCAGCCCAGTGCTCGGTATGAGCCCTCGGATCATCAGCCATCGGAACTGCATGGCGATGGCGGGCCGACTGGAAGAAGAGAGGCTCTGACGCACCCCTACATGGCGCGCCAAATGTAGGATCCATTGTTCCGTAGAGCCTTGAGAGGTTGAAACTCTGGGGTGCGTGCGAAGAACTCGTCCTCCCTAGTCTGCCTGCCCACCGAATCCATGGCCCAGCTCGATGAATCTAATGGACAAGGGACATAGCAGTTTATCCTAGTTCGGGCCACCTTGCATTGTAATACCCTACTCCAGCTTTGTGGTGGATTGCCTCGAGGGGCTGAGGATGAACGACTACAGTGGTGGAACAACCTCAGGAGGTGAGGTGTTCTTGAGCTCGATGAGCTGGTGAGTTGGTCATGGTGGAATGGATCCGTCCCATCTATGGTGGTGGTTAAGTCCTATTTATAGTGGCCTTGGTCCTCTTCCCAAATGTAGGCGGGAAGGGATCCCACAACGGCCAAATTCAAAGGGAGACAACTAGTACAAGTTATCCTGACAAAAGTCGTCTTCACCTGCAAAAGCATCTGGTGGTGACACCGCAGTGGGCTCCGCGATGACCTCCGTCCTGCCGTCCTGGCGGTCTTGGTCTTGTTGCACCGGAATGGAAACCTTTGCCTGATTCCTCAGGACCCCGCGTTTGCGCTTGCCCCCTTAGCACCAAAGAGGAAACTGGTACTTTGCGCCCGCTGGCGCCCGCCTGGCCTTGTTCTTCATGGCTCACGTCATATGAACCTCGCGAGGTGCAGCTTGCATAGATATCTCCGCTCCTCGAGAGCTAGCCTGGGGAGGCCGCCCCACTGGGGGGATCTTGGTGTCGTCCGCCTCGCGAGGCTTGGCCCCTCGCGACGGTCCTGAGTTGTTGATGCTTGAAGCTGGGCCGTACCAGGCCGTCGATGGAGCCACGTCGTGTGCTGCAGGCAAGCAATTCTGGGTACCCCCATTCCCAGAACGTTGACACAATTCACCCATGTGGAGGGCGGGAAGCATTCGCTGGAGCGCGGGAAGACTAAGTGGAGCACACACACAACCCAAATACCGTATGCAGTGCCACATGTTATTTATCACACACATGTTAACATAAGGAAACGTATGTGTAACTTACTAATAATCGCACATGAGTACTCGCAAACGCATCGTGTGCGATACTCCTAGCCACCGCAAGCAACTAGTTTGCAGTTTTCAAAGTTTTTTGTACAAACAGAATCGCACATGAACTAACTATAGTAACCGTTTGTGTTATAATTTCTCATCGCAATCAGTTCATCCGAGTGGGTTGTTTGCTGCGTATCACACACATCTTGTTTACAGGAATCGTTTGTGTTCTTTTCGCTCATCGCAAATAGTTCATCTATGTGAACTCTATGCCGCATATCACACACATCTTGTTAAGTTGAACTATTTCTGTTCTCTTCCCTAATAAAAAACAGTTCGTCCGAGTGAACCATATGCCATATATCACACACCTTGAGCTGGCTGACCATTTCTATTTCATTCCCTAATAGCAAGCAGTTCATGGGAGTGTACTGTATGCCGTATATTGCACACACACTGATATGCTTCTCCGTTTCTGTTGTTCTGTCTAGTCGCAAACAATTCGTGTGGATCAACCGTATGCCCCGCATCGCACACGTAACTAAAATCTGAACCGTGTTTGATGTCTCCACCATCGCAAACGTTTTGCATCTTTTTTGATGTTTTTTTACATCCCCATTTGCGATTAATGCATCGCACACAGTTCCGTCAAAGGGTCTCTGATCGTAGTGTCGCATTAGTAGCATCCTGCAGTAGTGTAATAAGAAACAAGCCTCCTTACAGGAAATATTTAACTTTGTGCAAATTGAAGAAGAGAATCTCCCTCAAGCTTGGGGAAGGCTTCTCCAATTACTTAATGCTTTGCTTGATCATCCTCTCAACAAAAATGAAATACTTGATATCTTTTATAATGGACTAACCAATGCTTATAGGGACTACCTAGATAGTTGTGCTGGTTGTGTTTTCAGGGAACGAACTATTGAGCAAGCTAAAGAACTATTGAATAATATATTGAGAAATGATAATGATTGGACCCTTCCTGAACCACCACCTAAACCAACTCCAAAGAAGAGGTATTCTATTTCTCAGTCCTGAAGATATGCAAGAGGAAAAGAAATCTGTGAAAGAAAAAGGTATTAAAGCTGAAGATGTTAAGAATTTACCACCTATTGAAGAAATACATGGTCTCGACACCCCCGACATAGGTAGTAGAGCTAAATTCTCTTATAAGATTTGATGAAGGTGCTATTCCTTATAATAAATCTGCTAGTCAATGCTTGGATAAATTTGATAACTACATTGTTAAGCAAGAAAATTTTAATCCATATGTTATGAAACAATTGAAATGCAATGCTTAGATGATAGATCGTTTGAGTGACTTGATGTTTAGAATTGCTAATGATGTTAAAGGTCTAGGAAAACATGCTTCCATGGTCCAAACTCAGTTAGAACAGGTTGCTAAGTCAAAAAAGGATTTTCTCAATGATATGAATAATAATATGAATGATCATATTGTTAGAGTAATGACTAGAGGGGGTAGAATGACTCAGGAGCCATTATATCCTAAAGGTCACCCTAAAAGAATTCAACAGGATTCTTAGAGAATTAATATTGATGCACCTAGCCCTTCTAAGAAGAAAAAGAAAAAGGAAAAGGATAGGACTTTGCATGCTTCTAGTGAACTTGCGGTAGAGAAACCTTCTGAGAATAGTAATGATGTTTCTATTTCTGATGTTGAGACACAAACTGGTAATAAACTGATAGGTGGGAACCCGATGATGAGTTTACGCCCGATGGTGGCCCGATCTTCACATCGTAGGATCGAATCAAGAGGGATAACTAGCTGCAAGCAGCCGAGATAAATAACTTTATACCTGCCAAGGTTGGATGCAACCCGTACGTTGGGGATGGCTGACCGAAGCTACAAGAACTCCAACCTGTTGTCCGAACAATCGCAGAACCACAAACCGGGACAAACCCGCACAAAACGGCCGAAATCATAGAGCACGAATTAGGGGGAACCAGAGGCTCCTTCTCACGAATCGGGATGAACTCACAAGAGCAAAGGTAGCAAGGATCTCTCGGATCTCTCTAGCAGTCTTACTGCATAAGCTTATAGTTGAATGGTTTGACAAAATGTTCCTAATAGGATGGGGGAGATGAAGTTTTATAGCAGGGACAACCCCCCTTAGCTAGGTGTGAAAATGGTTTCAAAAGTAAGCAGGTTTGCATGGCCTCCTTGGGGGAATAAGCAGTCAACTTTGGGAGTTGCTAGAGAGCTCCTCGGAAATTCGCGAAGACTTGACAGCCTAGTGTAGGATCGAAAGTAGGTCTAGAGGGGGGTGATTAGACTACTTGACCAAATAAAAATCTAACCTTTTCCCAATTTAATTGTTGGCAGATTTTAGCAACTTAGTGCAAGTCAAGCAATCAACCTACACATGCAATTCTAAGAGTGTAGCAGCGGAAAGTAAAACATTGCATATGAAAGTAAAGGGAAGGGTTTGGAGAAGGCAAACACAATGTAGACACGGAGATTTTTGGCTTGGTTCCGATAGGCGGTGCTATCGTACGTCCACGTTGATGGAGACTTCAACCCACGAAGGGTAATGGTTGCGCGAGTCCATGGAGGGCTCCACCCACGAAGGGTCCACGAAGAAGCAACCTTGTCTATCCCACCATGGCCATCGCCCACGAAGGAGTTGCCTCACTCGGGTAGATCTTCATGGAGTAGGCGATCTCCTTGCCCTTACAAACATCTAGGTTCAACTCCACAATCTTGTCGGAGGCTCCCAAGCGACACCTAACCAATCTAGGAGACACCACTCTCCAAAAGGAAATAGATGGTGTGTTGATGATGAACTCCTTGCTCTTGTGCTTCAAATGATAGTCTCCCCAACACTCAACTCTCTCTCACAGATTTGGCTATGGTGGAAAGATGATTTGAGTGGAAAGCAGCTTGGGGAAGGCTAGAGATCAAGATTCTTGTGGTAGGATTGTAATATCTTGGTCTCAACACATGAGTAGGTGGTTCTCTCTCAGAAAATGAGTAGTGGACATGTAGGCACGTTCTGATGGCTCTCTCACAAATGGAGCAGGGGGTGGAGGGGTATATACAGCCTCCACACAAAATCCAACCGTTACCCACATTTGACCCAACCTGGTCAGACCAAATAGAAGAACTCGGTGAGACCGATTCAGTTCAAAAACGTTAGGAATCTCGGTGGGACCGATGTGCTAGGGCTAGGGCAAAACCTCATCTCGGTGAGACCAATTTCAGCAAAGAGCAAACAGAGAGTTGGTCAAGCAAACTCGATGGGACCGTTTGCACATTTCGGTGAGACCGAAATAATTGCAACATGTAACAGAGAGTTTGCAGGGCCATCTCGGTGAGACTGAGATCCGTGTTGGTGTGACCGAATTGTCTATGGTTTCTAGCAGTGGCTATGTCAACTGAACTCGGTGGCGCCGGATAGATCAAATTGGTGGGGCCGAGTTTGACTTTGGGTTTTGGACAAATGTGGAATTGAGAAAGTGGTTGAGGCTTTTAGAACAATATCACTAAGCACTTTGAGCAATTAGACCATTAATCACCACCTCATCCCCTTTTAATAGTATTGGCTTTCCTATGGACTCAATGTGATCTTGGATCACTAAAATAGAAATGAAGAGTCTTGAGCTTTTGCTAATCTTTGTCCTTAGCATTTGAGGGGTCCACATATCTAGTCCATGCCATGCCAGTCATTGAAATTTCTAAAATATTTAACTTGAATGGATATTAGTTCAATGAGCTATATGGTGTTATGAATTACTAAAACCACCCGGGGGTTAGTTGCACTTTCTCCTGGACACCTTCCACAAGAATTGCTAGAGCTTTTGATTCACAACTCTAAATGATGTGAGTTTTTTGCATTGGAAAGATAATTTTATGTAGCGTCTATTGATGTACCCCTATGGCCCTAGCTCTCCACCACATGGGTGTGGCATAACAAAACATCAGAGGTAAAAATTGACAGCACCAACTTCACTTGAAACTTGTTTTCTCCAAACTTGTTCCTCCAGACCGGTTGCTTCAAGAGCTCATAGGTTGTTGGATTTCTTTCATGTGATACCTAAGTTCAACCAACAACAATGGGGATGAAAGCATAGTTGTGTCTTCAAGGTTACAAGGCGAACTTAAATTAGCGTTCACCTGGTCACCTGGTCAACCAACAACAACCAAGGCGTGACTTCTTGTGATTGGACTTATAATTGTTGGAGACTTATCGATGGTTGTGGTGTCCTCATCATTCTCCCCCGCTTGAAAAGGAGTCGTCCTCGACTCTGATGGTCCAAAGTATGGAGAGAGATCGGACACATTGAAAGTTGGACTAACACCATAATCCATCGGAAGGTCAATCTTGTAGTCATTGTCATTGATCTTCGCAAGCCCTTTGAATGGACCATCTCCACGTGGCTACAACTTGCATTTGTGTTGATGAGGGAAACGATCCTTCCACAGGTGTACCCACACAAGATCACCTTCTTGAAACAACACCTTCTTTCTTCCCTTGTTTGCTCGTTTTGCATATTGTTCAGTCATCTTCTCAATATTTTCCTTGGTCTTCTCATGAATTTTCTTCACAAAGTCAGCACACTTACTTGCATCAAGGTTACTTTTCTCCTGCAATGGTAAAGGCAAAAGATCTATGGGAGCAGCAGGTTTGAAACCATAAACAATTTCAAAAGGACAAAATTTAGTGGTCGAATGTATCACCCTGTTGTATGCAAACTCCACGTGGGGGAGACACTCTTCCCACATCTTCAAATTTTTCTTTAAAACAGCTTGCAGCATCATGGATAGTGTGCGGTTCACAACTTCAGGTTGTCCATCCGTTTGTGGGTGGCATGTAGTGGAAAAGAGAAGCTTTGTTCCTAGCTTTGCCCACAACATTTTCCAAAAATAGCTCAGAAACTTGGTGTCACGATCTGAAACAATAGTGTGTGGTACTCCATGTATCCACACGACTTCCCTAAAAACAAATCAGCAATCTGTGAAGCATCATCACTCTTATGAAACAGGATAAAATGAGCCATCTTGCTAAACCTATCAACCACAAAAGTTGAATCACTCCCCCTCTTAGTGCATGGTAATCCAAGAACAAAATCCATAGAAATGTCTTCCCAAGGTGTACTAGGAATTGATAAAGGCGTATAAAGTCCATGAGGGTTTAAAAGTGACTTAGCTTTGCGGCAGATCTCACAACGGAGCACGTAGCACTTAACATCACGCCTCATCCTCGGCCAAAAGTAATGGTCAATCAACACACTCTCAGTTTTCTTTGCTCCAAATTGTCCCATGAGGCCACTAGCATGAGCCTCCTGCAAAAGCAACAAACGAACATAATAATCTGGGATGCACAATTTGTTAGATCGAAACAAAAATCCATCATGCAAGTGAAACTTTAACCAACCTTTCCCCTCACTACACTTTGAATGTGGTTTAGCAAAATATGGGTCATTGAGATGCAATTCTTTGATGCTTTGAAGCCCAAGAATTTTAGTATCAAGTTGTGAGAGTAAAATATGGCGTCTAGACAACGCATCGGCAACAACATTATCTTTTCCTTTCTTGTACTTGACAATATAGGGAAAAGATTCTATGAATTCACTCCATTTTGCATGTCTACAGTTCATTTTTTGTTGTAAGGTTCTTTAAAGATTCATGGTCGGAATGTATCACAAATTCTTTAAGCCACAAATAATGTTGCCATGTTTCCAAAGATCTCACACGTGCATATAATTATTTGTCATAAACTAAGTAATTTAGAGCTGGACCACTTAGCTGCTCACTAAAATATGAAATAGGTCTACCTTATTGCATTAATACGCTTCCAATACCCACACCACTTGCATCACATTCAATTTCAAAAGTCTTACCAAAGTTGGGTAGTGCAAGCAATGGTGCAGATGTCAATTTTCTTTCAGCTCTTGGAAGGCCTTCTCTTGTGTGTTTGCCCACTTGAAGGGAACATCTTTCTTGGTTAGCTCATTCATTGGGGCAGCAATTGTGCTGAAGTCCTTCACAAACCGATGGTAGAAACCAGCAAGGCCAAGAAAGCTTCGTACTTGGCTGACATTTTCTGGAGGCATCCACTCACGGATGGCCTTGACCTTCTCCTCATCTACCTCCACACCTTTACCAAAAAACAACAAAGCCAAGAAACACAACTTTGTCTATGAAAAATGTGCACTTTTCCTTGTTAGCATATAATCTCTCCTCTCTTAGGACAACAAGCACACACCAGATGTGTTCAACATGTTCATCTAAAGTTTTGCTATAAATCAGGATGTCATCAAAGTAAACAACCAGAAACTTTCCAATGAACATCCTAAGCACATGATTCATTAATCTCATGAAGGTACTAGGTGCATTTGTCAATCCAAATGGCATAACTAACCACTCATACGAACCATATTTTGTTTTGAAAGCAGTTTTCCATTCATCACCCTCTCTCATTCTAATTTGGTGGTAGCCACTTCGCAAGTCAATTTTAGAAAAGATGGTGGCAACACTAAGTTCGTCAAGCATGTCATCAAGCCTAGGTATGGGGTGCCTATACCTCACGGTGATGTTGTTAATAGGCCTACAATCACAACACATTCTGGAAGATCCATCTTTTTTGGTACTAAAAGAATAGGTACAACACAAGGAGAGGGACTTTCCCTTACATAACCTTTGTTTAGTAGGCCTTCAACTTGTCGCTGAATCTCCTTGGTTTCCTCCGGGTTTGTGTGATATGGTGGTCGGTTCGGCAATGGTGCTCCTGGAACCAAATCAATTTGGTGTTCAATGCCTCGTTGTGGTGGCAGCCCTGGTGGCATTTCCTCAGGGAACACATCTTCATACCCCTGCAAAATTTCAACAACAACACTAGGAGTGGTAGAGGATAATTGGTTGGTAGAAAGAAAGTTGTCCTTGTACAAAAGTACAAAGAACACAAAATTGGGTTCTCTCAACTCTCTCATGTCCCTTTTCCTAGCCATCGTAACTAATCCCTGTTTTTCCCATCTCTTGGTCAATTTAAGTTGTGGGGTTTTATTTGGCTTTGGATCTCTCGCTTCACTATGTTGGTGGATGTTTGTTTCTCGCTCACTCTCTCTTTCTTTTTTAGATCAAAAAGTATATGCGCTCTCCCTCATATTAGAACGAGAGACGATTAGCACGACCACTGATTTGCACATCACGATCATACAACCAAGGTCTTCCCAACAGCAATTGGCATGCTTGCATTGGCACCACGTCACATTCTCGGTACTTCCCAATGGAAAACTGAACGGTGACTATGTTGCTTACTCGAAGTGTTCCACAATCATTGAGCCATTGCATTTTATATGGACTTGGGTGCCTTCTTTTTTTCAGCCCCATTTTCTCTACCAAGTCTGAACTGGCAATGTTCTTGTAGCTGCCATTGTCAACAATAATTCTGCGAACCTTCTCCTTGATGGTGCCACGGGTGTGAAAAATATTATGGCGCTGCCCTTTCTCTTCTCTAGTTGCATTGACACTAAGCACACGACGGGAAACAAAGCAATCTCCTATGTCAGATTGAATATCACAACCACTCATCTCACTTTCTTCATCCTCATGATCATCCCGTGCTCCACTATCTTCATGTTCACTCTCAGATTCCCATTCACCTTGTTCATTGATAAACAGAACTCTCTTGTTTTGACACTCAGAAGAAATGTGACCATGCCCTTTGCACTTCCAACACACAATATCTCGGCTTCGAGATGATGGTACAGCTGTGGGGTTAGAGGTACTTGCAGCAGTAGAAGGAGAATGCTTGTAGACATTCCTAAGGAACCGGTGATGATGCCGATGAAGCTGCTGCTCGCCGGGTGGTAGTAGGGTGTGAAGTATGCTGAAACTGAGAACCACCATGAGAGGCACTCGGCTGCGACTTTTGCCATGGTGTAGTGGTGTGGTTATGAGATGTCCGTCCATGACCACTCCGTTGCACCTTCCTCTCCGTGTGCTTTGCTTGCTCCAAAATATCTTGTAGAGTGTTATAGGGAAAAATCTCCACAAAATCAGAAATTTCATTGTTGAGGCCATGCAGAAATCTCGCCATCATAATCAACAAAATCATCTCCATGACGACGAGCAACACACTCATGAGGGTCATAGTAGTGCCCACGAGGACCATGGCCTCACCCTCGAAGTTGTCCTCCTCGTTTCCCTCCATGAGCAGCAGCACCACGCCCACGAGGAGCAGCCACATGTCCACCATAGCTGTTGTTATCATCCTGGAAGGCACCGTCCACAGCAACATGCACGGAATTCTCATCCGCAACTTCCTCAAGTGGGTTAATAGGGTGTTGTCGGTGTCGAACCCTATCGCCACCTGCTAGAGGTCACTCGTGAAACATCCTTCCAAGGTCTCAACCCATGTTCTGTAATTCCTGGAACTCAGCATGTGTGATTGGAGCAACTTCTTCCCCTTGATCTTCTCCATGAACACTCGATGCAGTTCCTGCCATGTTAGTGAACTAAAAAGTGGGATATGATATTTTTTGTGGAATCACAAAACCTCACCTCTGACTCACCAAAGTTGTTATGAGTTCACATCAGATTGTGCTTCTCCCGGATGTGTTAAAGTGATTGAAAGACGGGAATCAAAGAACAAGCTTCGGTTTTTGGTGGAGCTTGGTGGGGTAAAAAAAGGGGCTTGTGCTGAAATCAAGTTGATGCAAACCAAGAAAATATGGGGGTAGATCTGCTGCACCTTTGCACCAAGATTAAAAATACACAACACACAAGCTTATGAATTTTTTTCTACCAAGCTGAAATTTTTGGGTCTTACACAACACTTTCTTTTTCTCTCTTGAATTTTTTTGCCAGTTTTTCTTTCTCTCTTTGATTTTTTTCCACTTTTTTCTCTCTCTTTTTCCAAAGCACAACAACCAAATCTGAAAGCAACTATGAAGATGAACTTGGTGCAGATCTAAAAGATGAAGAACATGCAAGGTATGCAACAACAAGATCTCAGCACCAGCAAGGCTTGGATTTATTTTTGGTGGGGCTTTGAACTTCTAGGATAGAAAAATATAGCATGAAAAACACTCGATCTAAAGGGATGATAGCAAGATAAACTTGGATAACAGATCCTACCATGTCAATGAAGGCTCTGATGCCAGATGATAGGTGGGAACCCGATGAATGAGTTCACGCCCGAGGGTGGCCCGATCTTCACGTCATAGGATCGAATCGGGAGGGATAACTAGCAGCAAGCAGCCGGGATAACTAGCTTTATACCTGCCAAGGTTGGATGCAACCCGTACGTTTTGGATGGCTGACCGAAGCTACAAGAACTCCAACCAACGTCCGAACAATCGCAGAACCACAAACCGGGACTAACCCGCACAAAACGGATGGATCCGTAAAGCACGAGTTAGGGGAAACCAGAGGCTCCTTCTTGCGAATCCAGATGAACTCACAAGAGAAAAGGTAGAAAGGATCTCTCGGATCTCTCTAGCAGTCTTGTTGCATAAGCTTGTAGTTGAATGGTTTGACAAAAGGTTCATAAGAGGATGGGGGAGATGGAGTTTTATAGCAGGGACAATGTAATGCCCACGATGCGGCTATATCTCCCATGTGTCGAGGCACGACTGAGAGCCATAACGGCATTGTGGTATTGTCCAAAGAAGGGTCATCTTCACACAATCCCATGTAATGAACAAGAATGGGATAACGAGAGTTGGCTTACAATCGCCACTTCACACAATACATAAATTAATTCATACATTATCCAAAATCCACACAAAGACCGACTACGGTCAAAACCAAATGAAAAATAAGATAACCCCAAATGCTAGATCCCCGATCGTCCCAACTGGGCTCCACTACTGATCATCAGGAAAAGAAACATAATAACGACCACGTTCCTCGTCGAACTCCCACTTGAGCTCGGTTGCATCATCTGCACTGGTATCGTCGGCACCTGCAACTGTTTTGGTAGAATCTATGAGTCACGAGGACTCAACAATCTCACACCCGCGAGATCAAAACTATTTAAGCTTATAGGAAAGGATGGTGTAATGAGGTGGAGCTGCAGCAGGCACTAAGCATATATGGTGGCTAACATACGCAAAAGAGAGCGAGAAGAGAAGCAACGCAACGGTCGCGAAGCTAGAAATGATCAAGAAGTGATCCTGAAACTACTTACGTTCATGCATAACTCAAACCGTGTTCACTTCCCGGACTCCGCCGAGAAGAGACCATCACTGCTACACACACGGTTGATGTATTTTAATTAAGTCAAGTGACAAGTTCTCTACAACCGCACATTAACAAATTCCCATCTGCCTCATAACCGCGGGCACGGCTTTTGAAAGATAATACCCTGCGGGGGTGTCCCAACTTAGCCCATTATAAGCTCTCATGGTCAACGAAGGATAAACCTTCTCCCGGGAAGAACCGATCAGTCTCGGAATCCCGGTTTACAAGACATTTCGACAATGGTAAAACAAGACCAGCAAGACCACCCGACTGTGCCGAAAAATCCCGATAGGAGCTGCACATATCTCGTTCTCAGGGCACAACGGATAAGCGAAGCGTACAGGTACCAACGTAACCCAAGTTGCCAAGGGACGGCCCCGCACAGTGCTCTAGTTTGGACCAACACTCGGAGGAGTACTGGCCCAGGGGTTAAAATAAAGATGACCCTCGGGCTCGCGAAAACCCAAGGGAAAAGACTTAGGTGGCAAATGGTAAAACCAAGGTTGGGCCTTGCTGGAGGAGTTTTATTCAAGGAGAACTGTCAAGGGGGTCCCATAAATCACCCAACCGCGTAAGGAACGCAAACTCAAGGAACATAATACCGGTATGACGGAAACTAGGGCGGCAAGAGTGGAACAAAACACCAGGCATAAGGCCAAGCCTTCCACCCTTTACCAAATATATAGATGCATTAATTAAACAAGAGATATTGTGATATTCCAAAATATCCATGTTCCAACATGGAACCAACTTCAACTTCACCTGCAACTAGCAACGCTATAAGAAGGGCTGAGCAAAAGCGGTAACTTAGCCAAACAACGGTTTGCTAGGAAAGGATGGTTAGAGGCTTGACATGGCAATATGGGAGGCATGATATAGCAAGTGGTAGGTAGCGCAGCATGGCAATAGAACGAACAACTACCAAAGCAAAGATAGAAGTGATTTCGAGGGTATGGTCATCTTGCCTGCAAGGTTCTCAGAGTTGTCGAGAGCTTGATCCTCGTAAGCGTACTCAACAGGTTCCTCGTTCACGAACTTGTCTCCCGGCTCTACCCACAACAATAACACAATCAAAGGAACCACAACCAATCACGGGAAATGCACAAGCAACATGATGCAATACATGCATGATATGTGAGATGTGATATGCGATGCATATGCGTGCTCCGGAAGAAAGGATGAACAAGGCAGTAACTTGGCAAACCAAGTATGCCACTGGAAAGATGAGATGATTTCGGTCGAAATCGATATAAAGATCATCGGAAACGGATGCACGGTTTGCAAATGGCAAGCAAAACAAGAATGACACAATTCTGGGATTAACAGCATGATAGCACTTAGAATACATCAAGTGACTATGCTACAACACTCCAACATAGCAAAAAAGCATATGGCAGTAATCTACAGGAGATGCTTGACAAAAGATGAACACTGAGATACGGCTAGATCACAAAATAACAGGTTCAAACAAGCATGGCAAAAGTGCAAAAGATATCAGGTTCACAGACTCTGTGAAATTACCGGACATGGCTGAAACAGCATCAGGTAGCAATGTTCAGAGCAAGCAAAACACATGCTACAGGAACTTATCATAGCAAGCCAAGGCATGGAATGAATATACTAAATGCATATAACAAAAGTCCCTTACTGACCATCAGCCAAAAAGGAACAGAAGATATGATGGCACCCATGTAAACATAGCAAGTTTCGCTAACAGGTTTCAGACTTGGCAGAAAACAGAGCATGGCAGTAACAGAAATTATGAGGGCATCTTGGTGAGCTTGATTCACTCATCACAGGGCAATGCATGGCAAAACAAGCATACCTACAGCAATATGTCCTGTTCATGAAGCCACCCATGGCAAGAGAAAGTTCATAGCATGTATGAAACAACTACAACAACCTTGGCAAAATTGAATATCATGTTAACAATCTGCCAGGATTATTTTATAGCAAAAGTAGAGCAAGATTAAGACATGCTATGGCACTCCATAATTGCAAAAAGGGGCATGGATGGATAGAGCACAACTATATCACCAAACATCCTTACTGAACATGCCAAAAGAAGCATGGATCTCTCTGTAGACACATGGATACATGGCAACAAAATAACAGCAGTAACAGACATACATGGCATACCTGTCCCTGAAAACAGAAACATCACGAAGCCTAGTTTGCATGCTTGTGCTAGTCACTACATAGATCACACAAATACATGGCATACATCTCTGTAAAGATGGCATGGCATAGATCAAAACACATGTAGAGCCCCTACTCAAAAGATGCACACATCAAATGCAACAAAAATAACAAAACACCAAGTTCTGTTTAGTAACAGCAGTAAACATCATATAGCATTCTGGCATCAGAGATTTGGGCATCAATATGAACTCAAACTAGCATGGCACAATGGAACAAAATGAAGATCATCTCGTAATAAACATTTCGATATATTGTACACACGAAACGGAGCAGTATGCACGGAGTAATGACATGATGAAGTGAGCAATATTATGCAAGAATTTCCGGGACAGAGAATTCGAGGGGGGGGGGAGTCAACCGGTTTAGATCTGGAGCTCATCGACGCGCGAACCGAGGTTCGCCGGGCTTCCTTGCCGGAGAAGAGGCGGACGCCGGCCGGAGGGACGAGGGAGATGGCCGGCCGAAGCTCGGGGAGACGCGGAGGAGAGGAGGCGCGCTCGGGGAGGCGGCGACGGGGCGTCGGGCGCGGAAAGGCGGCCGGATCCGGGGCGGTCGGCGGCGCGGCCGGGAGGCGGCGCCCGGCGATGAGGAGGCGATGGCGGCGGAGGGCGGCGGCGCGGGGCTCGGGCGCCCGCGGGGCGACTGCGGCGCCGTTCCGGGCCGCGGGGGCCGGGAGCGGGCTGAGCGGGCTTCGACGGGGAACGGCGGCGCGGGGCCACGTGGCGGCGTCCCGTTGGTCGGGCGCGGCGGCGGCGAAGCGTCCTTCCGGACCGGACGTGTCCGGCGGCGCGAGGGGAGTGGTGGCTAGGGTTTCATCCGGGATTTGGAGGAGGTGTGCACATATTTATAGGTAGAGGGAGGTAGGAGGCTCCAAATGGAGTGCGGTTTTCGCCCACACGATCGTGATCGAACGACCGAGAGCATGGAAGGGGCTTAGAGGGGTTATTGGACTGTTTGGAGGGGGGTTTTGCTGCAACACACAAAAGACCTTTGCGGTTACCCGGTTAACCGTTGGAGCACCAAACGACCTCGAAATGGAACGAAACTTGACAGGTGGTCTACCGGTGGTATACCAAGGCCACTTGACAAACCTCGGTCCATTTCGAGAACGTACAACACCCGCTCACGAAAAGAAACAAGAGGGGGTGCACCGGTGCACGTGGGAGTGCCGGATTGCAAAACGGACAACGGGGAAAATGCTCGGATGCATGAGACGAACACGTATGCAAATGAGATGCACATGATGACATGATATGAGATGCATGACATGAACAAAATGCAAAACGAAAGACAAAAACCCAACCACGGAGGGAATATCATAACACATAGCAGAAAATGGCAAGAGTTGGAGTTACAAATATGGAAAGTTACATCCGGGGTGTTACAACACTCCACCACTACGAGAGGATCTCGTCCCGAGATCTAGGACTGAAAGAACTCCGGATATTCGGACGTGGTCCTCACATTCCCAGGTGGCTTCTCAGTCGGAATGGTGCGACCACTTCACTTTCAGGAATTTGATTGACTTGTTGCGAGTCTTGCGCTCAGTTTCTTCAAGAATAGCAACGGGGTGCTCATGATAAGACATATCTTCTTGGAGATCAATCTCTTCGAAGTTGATGGTGCGCTCAGGAGTCTTGAAGCACTTGCGAAGCTGTGACACGTGGAACACATCATGCACGTTCGCGAAGTTGGAGGGAAGCTCAAGTTGATAGGCGAGGTCGCCTCTTTTGCCAATGATCTTGAAAGGACCCACGTATCTAGGGGAAAGCTTCCCTTTGATACCGAAGCGACGAGTGCCTTTCATTGGAGAGACGCGGAGGTAGACATGGTCTCCGACTCGAAAGCCAAATCACGGTGCTTACTATCATAGTAACTCTTCTGGCGCGATTGCGCGGCATTGAGATTTTCACGGATGACTTTACACATTTCTTTAGCCTCTGTGATTAAGTCATTGCCAAGAAGTTGGCGTTCACCAGTCTCTGACCAATTGAGAGGAGAACGACACTTTCTGCCATAGAGAATTTCGAATGGGGCCTTGCCCGAACTCGCTTGGAAGCTGTTGTTGTAGGAGAATTCGGCATATGGAAGACAATCTTCCCACTTCATGCCAAAGGAAATGACACAAGCCCTGAGCATATCTTCAAGGATTTGATTGACTCGCTCAACTTGGCCACTAGTTTGAGGATGGACAGTTGTGCTGAAGCGAATGTTGGTGCCCATGGCCTTCTGGAAGGAGTCCCAGAACTTAGAAGTGAAGATGCTTCCACGATCTGAAGAAATCAATTGTGGAATGCCGTGCAAGGAGACAATCCTGGAGGTGTATAGCTCTGCCAACTGCGCTGCTATGATAGATTCTTTGATTGGAAGGAAATGAGCCACTTTTGTGAGCTTGTCAATGACAATGAATACGCCGTGCGCCATCTAGGACGCATCTTCGCGGTGACAAGCCAGGGGACTTGTTTCATCTGGTTGCCATCCTACGGTACGGGAGATTACAAACGGAATGCACAAACCTTTATTTGCATCCCTAACAGTACTCCATTATTTTGCAGGGACCCGTCATCCCCCGATCAAAATAAGATCGCCGATCCTGGATGTGCATTTGCATCCGTGATTCGGTCTAACCTGGAACCTTGTAGCTGACTTTGGCATATTGGGATCAACTATCTTAGCAGTCGTTACCCATGGTACCACTGATGTGCAACATGGTCACACAATCTACCACGATCGGACCATCACCATCTACCCAGGTATTCCATTTTTTAACCCTCTCGCTTTCTCTTTCATTGTTGTACTAGTAGTATACTTTGTAGTACTAGTAGGAGTACTTTTTACCTTGGAGGACGCGTATAGCTAGCTAGGCCCTTGAAGACTTGAACCCACTAGCTGCCACCATTTTTGTTTTTCCATGTCTTACTATCTCATCCATGTACCCAAGAGTGGCTATATATAATAAGCTGGTTATTTTACTTCCTCTATACCGGAGTACTACTATTTGCTGCACAGTATTACTGACCGCCATATTTGAGCACAACATTATTATGCATGGACCTTGACTATGTACGTCACCATGTGTCCAGATCTGGGATGCCGTGTGTACCATATGAACGGCGCCGAGTTCGACCCCCGTGATGCTACGTGGGTGCCGAGGAACACTCTTGGAGAGTACTCGCTATTCATTGGGGACAGCCACCCCATTGTGAAGCGGATGCCACCTTCCGTGCACGACACGGAAGGCCTGCCATTCATGAAGCATGGTTGTGTCTTCAGTGCGCACCGCCGGATGAACGACATGCTGGGACATGCTATCCCTGATTTATGCCGCTTCAGCTTCGATGAGTCTCCATCGTGTGGAACCGGACTAGAAAGCTGCGACAGTGATTCCCGTTGCCCACCGCTATGGATCGTGCCATCCATGAAGAACACCTGGGACTGGAACCTGGAGGAGGACATGTAGCCCATCTATAACGTGTAAGTGGAGTACGGTAATTGTGAACGGTAGCGCTGTGAATATATGTAGACTAGTCGTGCACAAATTTATCACATGAATTGGAGATGAACTTGTGTGGCATACTGGCATTTGTCCTTTAGAATTTATTACTAGTAAATGTGTTATGTGTACGTGCAACTTGTATGGTTGTTGCACGGGCTCCAACACGCTCTTTGAGAAAAAAGGTGGCACAGCTTCGGATATATGTGACGTGGCGGTATCATATAGTAGCATCATTCGCTATAGTTGTAGTACACTCCTACTAGGACGACAACTCCTATAAAACCTTGCGCTTGGCTCTTTGCCTCTTCGGGAGGTTCAACAGTTCGTACTCGTGTGAACCTTGCACTTGGCTCTTCGCCTCTTCGGGAGGTCCAACAATGAGATACTACAGTACAATATGCTTCTGGCAATCTGACACCGATTGAACTGCTGCATGTCCACCACGAGGGCGAGGGCAAGGGAGAGGGAGAGGGAGAGGGAGAGGGCGCTGTAGTCAAAACCCTCTCCTAGTCCTGCGAACCACCGCGCGCGTGGGCGAGGGAGAGGCGTAGTAAGCAAGCTTCTCCTGGTTCGGCGAGTTGACGGGACACATCAAAGCAGTACTAGTACTAGTAGTAGTAGTCCATACTGCGTCCTTTCCGATTAATACGGCTTAATTTGAAACGAGAAAAATACACTGGCGGTCAATGTATGTAACAGTACGCTCTTTACGGTCACTATATATAGTTTTGCGGCGATTATACGATCACTAGCTCATCGTAGAGCACCGTATTGCACCCTACTGACCGGCCACATAGTCGACGTGGCACTTTGTTGACTGGTTAAATTGTCACCTGGTTTCTGGGTCCCACCTGTCAGTTGGCAGAGCAAAGAAATCAGTTAAACAAAACTTTACGCAGGCGCGACACGAGTCCAACCCTTGCGCGCGAACCGCCCTGGCTGTGTATGTGAGTGCATGCACGTGTCCTCCCTCGGTCTTCCAACAAAGAGTGTACATCGGCTATAAAACAAAGAGTCTAGTACATGATGTACATCTACACTTCCAATGCATTTAGCCTTTAATCTAAATCGATATTGATTGACTAATGCACCAACTTGTGCTGTAGGTATAGGCTACATGTCTATCCTTAATTACAGCATGCAACGGCCTTCATTTAATCTTCTTATCTCAATGGTCGCATGCACACATAAGTCTGCTACTTTTGGGTGTTAATTATGCCCTGGTCAATGTGTAAATCTCTAAATGTACAGTCTTTCACGGATGTAGGGAGTAGGTTGAGCAATTGAGCGTGAGTGTGTGTGTTGCGTCGTGTGCTGTGTGCCGCATGGGTGCGTGAGTGTTGCGTGCGTCCATGTGTACGTGTGAGTGTTGCATGTTGCATGCGTGCATGCATGCATGGGGCTTACTCCCTCCCATTGACATGTTCATACTTCAAGCTTCCTCTGTTCCCTCCATATGGTGATACTCCCTCTGTTCCCAAATAGTATGGAGTAAAAGCCTCCCTCTGTTCCCAAATACGGAGTATTTGTCTTTCTACAGATTTCAACAAGTGACTAGGTACGGAGCAAAATGAGTGAAGTGAGCGTAGAGGCATAGGGATACTGTAGAAAGGAAGTCCTCGCGATCCATTATTCCCCATCTCGGTCAGAGAGAACTATTCAACTAGTCTTCACAGTGAAGTGACAATACACGCTGCAGCAGATGGGACATGTAATTAATAAGCTGAACCAGCGAGTTGGCGTTACTAAATCAGCCTTACCCAATACTGCCATCATGTTTGCCAGTAGAGCACGCTTCCGCAAATACGCCTACGCACCTCTGTCCTCCATTAACTGACATATGGGCCCTGTTGTGGCAGACCCACATGTCATCGGCGTAACTATTTACACTCCGAAGGACGGTATATCCTGGTAGTAGTACTAGTAGAATTGAGATTGAATGCACTTTCTTCCCCGTCTTCCACTCTTCTTCCTCCTCTCTTCTTCTTCCTCCTCTCTTCTTCTTCCTCCTCT
Source organism: Triticum aestivum (assembly GCF_018294505.1). Classification (NCBI taxonomy): domain Eukaryota; kingdom Viridiplantae; phylum Streptophyta; class Magnoliopsida; order Poales; family Poaceae; genus Triticum; species Triticum aestivum. The sequence goes on along the minus strand of NC_057814.1, from coordinate 293,705,482 downwards.
CTTCCCCATCGTCGGCCGCACACCATTTACCCCCGCTCACTACTCGCCCACCCGCGCCATCTTCCTTGGTAGCTCGCGCGTACCATATCCCCCCGCTCACTGCTCGGCCACACGAGGAGAAGCTTCTTCGCTCGCCCGCCTGAATCCACTTCCCCGCTGGCTCGCAGGCACCGAAAAACCCCAATGGCAGAACCGACTGACACGCAGAGCCGCGATTGGAATTCCCTCCCCGATGTTCTCTTGGAGCAGATCTGTAGTCGTATGGACCTACTCAGCACCGTCCGTCTGGCCGCATGCTTGGTGTCTTTGTACCGTCTACTCGTCTGCAACCGCCGGCTCATTTCAAGACACCTTGCTTGCTGATGCCCGATCCTCGCAGGTGGCCCAGACACCGACTTGACGATCCTACGAAGGTTGCCGTGGTGCCCCTCGACATGCTACCACTACCCGTCCACCTATCCTTCATGCACGGCCACTACTGGGCGGGCATGAAGGCCAACTGGATCGTCCTCATCCACCACACCGGTAGTCCGTGGCGTCTCGTGGATATCTACACCCAGCAAGAGATCACCCTTCCATCGTTGGTGTAACGCCCCGAGACTGACGCTCTAGACGCCTTCCATACATTTCGTGATCGTCGTGTGTTTCTTTTGCTTGCTCTATTTATTTTGCATTGCATCATGTCATCATGCCATCATGCCATTTAATTTTTAAAACTCAACTAAGTAAATTGCATGGATCTTCGATCCATTTAAATCGAGGGAAATGCACATGGTGATTTCTCTTTATAACATATCCTCCCAATATTAGGGAGCTATATTAAATATTTCTTTAATTTGGAAATCACCATAACACACTTGCAAATTATCCCAATGCCTTTGTTATCTTAATTCTTGGTTTCCAATCTTGCCATATATTCTTTCATCATATTCCGGAGCTCCACCAAAAATCCGAACATTTTTGGACCTTCCCAACCCTCACTTCCTATTCAAATCATTTGTATTTAAATCAAATGAGTTTGAATTCAAATCTTTCAATCATGGCCTTTTCTATTTTCTCGGAACAAGCACTTTTTTTTTGTGAGTCCGGAGAAATTATCCGCGTGTCCAACTTCTTTCCCTAACCTTCTCTTTCTCTTCTTCTCTCTAGTTCTTTTCTGTTAAAGAAAGTATGGGAGAGAGAGGAGAGAGACAGCCCATGCCGGCCCATCCTTCTTCCCCGCAGTCCACTTGGCCCAAGGCCCAGCCGCGCCACAACCCTAGCCCTGACCCCCTCCTCTCGATCTCTCCCTCTCGTTCCCCTCCGCCGCCACCCACAGACACATGCATCGAGCCAGGAGAGCCCTGCTCGATCCCCCCCTCTCGATCTCACGCCATCTTCCCGCAGCTCCCCTCTCCCTCGATCCCCTCCTTCTTCCTTGAGGAGCGAGACCCCACGCCTGCAGCTGTCGTCCTCCGCACCCAGCAGGAGCGTTGCGCCCTCGTCCCGATTCCCCAGCGCCGCCAGCCTCCAGGAGCTCCCCCGCGTCCTTGATCCGGCGAGCCCCGCTGCCGGATTGCACTGCCGCCCGCGTCCGCCACCGCCTCCTCTGCTTCGCCTGTCCTCTGCTCCGCCTCCATCGCCGGCGACCACGACCAGCGCCCGCCTCTCGCAGCCCGAGCGCCACTGCCAGAGCTGCTCCGTCCGCCACACGCTACCCTCCGTCCCGGCCGTCGTCGACCTCGTCTCGGCCTCGCCCTTCGCCTCTGCAGCCCTCCTCGACGTCCTGCTTGTCCTCGCGTGAGCCATGGACCTGCGCCGCCGCTGGCCTCTATTGTGCGCGTCCCGTCTCCCTCGTCGACGCCCTTGCTTCTGCTGCAAGGCCCAGCCAGCGCCCTGCCGGCCTGCCTCCGCTCAAGCTGCCGACCATCTCCTGCCGCTGACCACCACCATCGCCTCCTTGCTGCTCGCATCCCGAGGCCCCTTGTGATGTTTTGTGTTGGACCATCAAGATCGGCAAGATCGACTACATGGACGCCATGTCCATACCAGGACCGCCAAGCATCGTATCTGGGATTTTTCCCCCAAGTACCACGACGGCCGTCATTCGCCAAGTACCCCTTCGGATCACCAAGTTCGACTACCATCGTCGTGAACCGCTTTCAGAACATGCACTACTACGCTCAAGTTCCACTACAAGATGTACCACTACCATCGCCGAAGCCCCGTGTAACGCAAGCGTCAAGTTCAACTACCCTTGTCGTGTACAACTACCATCGACCCCGAGTTATTCTGATTCGTCAAGTTCCTATCTGAAAGGAACGTGAACGACTACTTCCACTACGGCCCGTGTACCTCTACTTCCTTCGACGAACTGGATTCGTTTCGAAATTGCACGCTTCAAAGGTATAACCGCCGAGAACGACCGCCCGTGGACGAATGCATATGTTGCATGAAATGCTCGCGTTTGCAACGTGCCTGACGTGTTTCTTGCATGTTCCCGTCGCCATGGCATCGACCCATGGGAACCCGGTTGCCGGGATCACCCCACCATCTTGCATGACACGCTCACGCCACGCTTCCTTTTGCACCGGTATCTCCATGAGCTACCGGAACTGATATGTTGCCGTGGCATCATTTTCGGATTCGTTGCCGTGGCACCCCTTTCTTCCACCACGGTGACAAATGCTTCATAACATGCTCATGTCAATATTTTCATTAAATTGCATAAAAACTTGTATTGTCATCCGCATCATGATAAAAACATTTAAAAATGTTTCTTATTGTTGTTTCCTTTAAATTGCTATTTATGCATATGGGGATTTTCCGGAATTGTTGTTTGTTGTTCCGGCCTCATTTAAACTTGCCTAAATAGTTAGTTTACTTATGTTTCACCTCTTGCCATGTTTAACAACATTTAATATTGTTGGGCACATAAACGAGAGAGAACTAAATAATTGATGTGGTGTTTCTTGAATATGCAACTTGTTGCATATTGAGCTTCACTTAATTTGTAGTATTGTTTGTGCATTTTGCCGTGCCATGCTCATTAAATCGGACATGCATCATACCTGATTGTGCATCATGTCATGTGTATGTGGTGGTTGTTTACTATGTTGTTTCCTTCTTTCCGGTTGCGCTTCTCCTTGATAGTTCCGGTTACGTTGCGATTGTGAGGATTCGTTCGACTACGTCCGTTGGTCTTCTTCATGGACTCGTTCTTCTTCCTTGCGGGATCTCAGGCAAGATGACCATACCCTCGAAATCACTTCTATCTTTGCTTGCTAGTTGTTTGCTCTATCCCTATGTTGCACTACCTACCACTTGCTATATCATGCGTCCCATATTGCCATGTCAGGCCTCTAACCCACCTTTCCTAGCAAACTGTTGTTTGGCTATGTTTCCGCTTTTGCTCAGCCCCTCTTATAGCGTTGCTAGGTGCAGGTGAAGATGAAGATTGCTCCATGTTGGATTATGTTTATGTTGGGATATCACAATATCTCTTATATTTTAATGCATCTATATACTTGGTAAAGGGTGGAAGGCTCGGCCTTATGCCTGGCGTTTTGTTCCACTCTTGCCGCCCTAGTTTCCGTCATACCGGTGTTATGTTCCTTGATTTTGCATCCTTACGCGGTTGGGTGATTTATGGGACCCCCTTGACAGTTCGCTTTGAATAAAACTCTTCCAGCAAGGCCCAACCTTGGTTTTACATTTGCCTCACCTAGCCTTTTCCCTTGGGTTTCCGGAGCCCGAGGGTCATCTTTATTTACCCCCCCCCCCCGGCCAGTGCTCCTCCGAGTGTTGGTCCAAACTAGAGCCCTTTGCAGCGCCACCTCGGGGAAACTTGAGGGCTGGTTTTAGTTGTACGGACTGCTCATCCGGTGTGCCCCGAGAACGAGATATGTGCAGCTCCTATCGGGATTTGTCGGAACATTCGGGCGGCTTTGCTGGTTTTGTTTTACCATTGTCAAAATGTCTCGTAACCGGGATTCCGAGACTGATCGGGTCTTCCCGGGAGAAGGAATATCCTTCGTTGACCGTGAGAGCTTATAATGGGCTAAGTTGGGACACCCCTGCAGGGTATAAACTTTCGAGAGCGTGCCCGCGGTTATGTGGCAGATGGGAATTTGTTAATATCCGGTTGTAGAGAACTTGACACTTGAACGTAACTAAAATGCATCAACCGCGTGTGTAGCCGTGATGGTCTCTTTTCGGCGGAGTCCGGGAAGTGAACACGACTTTTGAGTTATGTTTGACGTAAGTAGGAGTTCAGGATCATTCTTGATCATTACTAGTTGACGACCATTCCGTTGCTCCTCTTCTCGCTCTTATTTGCGTATGTTAGCCACCATATATGCTAGTGCTTGCTGCAGCTCCACCTCACTACCCTTTCCTACCCTTAAGCTTAAATAGTCTTGATCTCGCGGGTGTGAGATTGCTGAGTCCTCGTGACTCACAGATTCTACCAAAACAGTTGTAGGTGCCGACGATACCAGTGCAGATGACGCAACCGAGCTCAAGTGGAAGCTCGACGAGGAACGTGGTCGTTACTATGTTTCTTTTCTAGATGATCAGTAGTGGAGCCCAGTTGGGACGATCAGGGATCTAGCATTTGGGGTTGTCTTCTTTTCTTTTGGTTCCGTAGTCGGACCTATGTGTATACTCTGATTGATGTATGATTTTATTTATGTATTGTGTGAAGTGGCGATTGTAAGCCAACTCTTTATCCCTTTCTTGTTCATTACATGGGATTGTGTGAAGATGACCCTTCTTGCGACAAAACCACAATGCGGTTATGCCTCTAAGTCGTGCCTCGACACGTGTGTCACATCCCTAGTTCTGGTTTGCTCTAGGCTAGCTAGTCATGTGTGCATCATGTTTAAATTTCAATGAATTTGAAATGGGGACATGTGAAAGCCTCAGAAATCATTTCTGAAAAAGACCAAGGTAAAAATTGCTTCAAATCGGTCTAAGAAAATGTTCATGTTTCTCTATGAAAATATTGGCCAGAATTAAAATTCAAACCAATATTTTTAGGAGCTCATAAATATTTATTTTGGGCATTTGAAGCTAATGCAATAACTATTTGCATTGGATTTATATTTGCTATATATCGAATATGTGTCCAATAATTCTGAGAAATTGTCAGGGGCTTTGGGATAATCCTTTTAGTCCCTGCAAAATTATCAGAGGAAAGCAAAATAGTTTACTGCTTAAAACTAAATCAAAACAAATAACAGAAAAAGAAAACATAAAACAGAAATGAAAAAGGAGTCTTACCTGGCGCTTACCTGGCCTGGCCCAGCACAGCCCAGCCCACTGGCCTAGTGCCAGTCATCGCCTACCTCTGCCAGTAGGCAGAGGAGGGACACCGCGACACCGCCGAGCTCGCCATGCCTCCTCCTGCTTGCCGCCGACCGCTCGGAGCTGGCTCGAGACGCCACGCACCCCCCTGGAACCCCCTCGCTCACCTCTTCGACCCATCCCCTTCCCTGGCTCTCTCGCGAACACACCCGAGCGCCGCCGTCACCACCGCTCGCCGTAGCCACGGCCACAGGCCCCCGCTCGCCTCGCCGACGTGTCCATGGCCTCCGCCTCGACGCCCTCGTCCTCCCCGTCTACCCACTTGACACAAGACGCCTCAAAACGCCGTCCCCGACCTCTTCTTCATCGTCGGCCGCCGCGGATCCCCATCATCGAATTGTTGCCGTCCGGCCTTCCCCGAGCCCGCTTCGACGCCTGCTGCAACCGCCGTGAGCCACCGAACCGTTTCCCCCTCTCTGTTCTCGCTCTCGTGCGCCGTAGCCACGTAGAGCACGTAGGTGCCCCGCACGAGCCTCCCCGGCCACCGTAGCGTCGACCCCGAGCTCACCCGAGCTCCGGCGACCGCCAAGGACGACGCCGGCGACAACCCCGGCCACCGCCGGCCCAACCGCCACCACCACTCGATGCGCGAGTTCGTCTGCATCACGTAGATGCCCTCCGCCGGCCATTTGGTCGCCGGAGGAGGAATCCCGCACCTCGCCGCCGCGTCTGGCCTCACCGGCGTCGAGTTGCCGGTGGATTAGCCCCGGTTGACCGAGGATTTGACCCCCCAGGGTCAATGACAGGTGGGGCCGCCCCTGTTAGATTAGTTTAGATTTTAGTTAGACGCTAATTAAATTTAGTTAGCCACTAACTCACTCACATGTGGGCCCCGCCCTGCTAACAGCCTAGTTAGGGTTGGATTAGCACTAACTAACTCGGTTAGTTAGCTGAGTCACTGACCTGTGGGCTCCACTGGTCAGGTTTGACCTGGACCAGCCGCTGTTGACTTGCTGACGTCATCCTGATGTAGTGCTGACGCAGTAATTTAATTACTGGAATTATTCTTATACAGGAAATTCCAGAAAATACTACAACTTCAAAAATTCATAGAAATTCATCCATAACTCCAAATGAAACAAATTATATATGAAAAATGATCAGAAAAATCCAATCTATCCATCTGTACTGGTTTCATGCATGTTAGAGCAACCTAACCATGCTGTTTAGATGAAACAAGATAATGCACTTATATGACTCTATAAAATGGGTTTGCATTTGAATCTTTGGTTCAAATGGACTCATCTCAATCTGTTCTAGCTTGCATTAGCCCAAAACACATTCATATTGCCATGTCATGATCATGCATCATATTGTGCACTGCATTGATTGTATTTCTTCTCTCTTGTCGGTATTTGTCCCCTCTCGGTAGACGATGTTCCGGCGTTGTGATCGTTGACACTAATGAAGCCTCAATGCTATCTTCAGAAGTGCCAGGCAAGCAAAACCCCCTTGTTCATTCCGATACAACCCCACTCTCTCGCTTCTGCTCTCTTTTACTGCATTAGGACAACAACGATTCAACTGTTACATGCTGTGGTAGCTGAACCCCTTTCCTCTGCATGACCTGTCATTGCCACAGTAAATAGATGAAACCCACTAGCATGAGTAGGAGTTGTTTGAGCCCTGATGTGCCTACTCATTCAGGCCTGTTTGTCATGCCTGCTATTGCTTAGAGTTGTGTCAGGTCTGATTCATCGGGGATGAATTGTAATGTGGTGAACATGTCCTACTGTTGAGAGCTAAGTGTGTGAACACGATTTGGTAAAGGTAGCGGTGAGAGGCCATGTAGGAGTACATGGTGGGTTGTCTCATTGCAGCCGTCCTCAGGAACTGAGTTCTGTGTTTGTGATCCATGAACAGTTACTACCACACATTGGAATGCTTAAGTGCCCCTCTCGACTTATTAATCAACTTGATCTCTGTCCAGGAGTTGCAACTAGTTTCTGGTGTTTGTAGGTTGTGTTAGTAGTCTACCAAGTGGTACCCGGTACAGGTGGGCTTGGGACAGACTAGGCACCATGGCATGGTGTACCAAGCGTAGATCCATCCGTCGAGGTGGGCTTGGGAACCCTGCACACATCGTTTGGGGCCGTGAGCGACACCTCGGCCGGATCTCCTTGCGGATGGAACCCGAATAGGCGATAAACCTGGACGAGAGACTTGTGTGGTTAGTCAGGTCGTGGCCGACTCCCTCGCCAGGCTTCCGCTTGAAGGTTGCCGAGGTACACGACGTGTACATGGTGGTAAGTGGCGAGAGCGTGTGTGACGAAGTACACCCCTGCAGGGTTAATATGATCTATTCGAATAGCCGTGTCCGCGGTAAAGGACTTCTGGGTTGCCTGTACAGTTCATAGACAAGTGAAAGTGGATACTCTAAAATGCGCAAGATAAGCGTGAGTGCTATGGATGGCGTTCTCGTAGGGAGACGGGAGCGGATCCATAGTGGTGTATTGATATGGTGAATATGTGGACTCGTGTGCGCCACCTCAAAAGAGTTACTTGCAGTCGTAGTTCAGGATAGCCACCGAGTCAAAGCTGGCTTGCTGCAGTTAAACTCCACCACCCCCTTTGTTGATACCGATGCATATGTAGATAGTTCTGATGTAAGTCTTGCTGGGTACATTTGTACTCACGTTTGCTTATTTTATGTTTTGCAGAGAGACGTCAGTCTCGCTAGTAGTTCCGTGTGGACTTCGACGTTTAGCTTGATACCTCAGCTACGATGTTGTGCCCTCGGCAGGATCTTGTAGATAGTCAGGCTTCGCAGCCTTTTTCATTTGTAGATGTCTGTACTCAGACATGTTAAGCTTCCGCATGTGCTTTGACTTGTATGCTCTGAATGTTGGGTCATGAGACCCATGTTTGTAATATCTCGCTCTTCGGAGCCTAATGAATAAATACTCTGAGTCGTAGAGTCTTGTTGTGATGCCATGTTGTATTTGCACATATCGAGCATATTGTGTGTATGATTGAAATGCTTGGTATGTGTGGGATCCGACAACCTAGTTGTTTATCCTTGGTAGCCTCTCTTATGGGGAAATGTTGTCTTGTGCTTCCATGAGCCATAGTAGTCCGCTACAGCCCGGTTCACCGGAGTCCTGCTAGCCCAGCACTACTGCTCCGGAACACTTGACTGGCCGGCATGTGATTCACTTCGTTCCTGTGTCTGTCCCTTCGGGGAAATGTCACGCGGTGACATCCGGAGTCCTGCCTAGCCTGCTACAGCCCGGGTTCCCGGAGTCCTGTTAGCCCAGAGCTACAGCCCGGATTCGCACGCTGCTGACCGACATGCTCGATGTTGATTCATGTATGCCTGTCCCCGTAAGTTAGTGCCACTTTGGGTTCACGACTAGTCATGTCGGCCCGGGTTCTCTGTCATATGGATGCTAGCGACACTATCATATACATGAGCCAAAAGGCGCAAACGGTCCCGGGCCATGGTAAGGCGACACCCGTGGGAATACCGTGCGTGAGGCCACAAAGTGATATGAGGTGTTACCGGCTAGATCGATGTGACTTGGAATCGGGGTCCTGACAGCTTTGGTATCAGAGCCTGACTGCCTGTAGGATTACCAAGCCAAACTGGTCGAAGTTGAGTCTAGAAATGCTTTAGTTATATAAGGGAATTGATTGTGGATGGGAACGTAAGGCTCTTTTTACTCCTTTACCTTATGCCCTTCTGATCCGAGTCACCCTCTTCTTTTCTGCGGGGATTTAGAACTAGGATTCTCATCTTTCTATCAGGATCACGTGTTACTAATCCGTAGACTTATAGGATTGTGGGTTTCAAGCCTCAGTTCCGTTCCTACTACTTCCGTATGTTCATATCTGGCCTCAAAACCTTGTTATTGTGCTTCTAAGTGGTTATGCCACCATTTTTGCAGGATGTCTCAAATCCTTTGAGCATTTACAGCTGTTATGCTGTCCGAGTCATCCCAGGCTTCTAAATAATCCGACGCATTTGCAAATCCCTTCTTTCCGTTCTCGATGTTCCTTTGGGCCAGATTAACCACACTAATCATTGAGTTGAGGTACTCTGTTGCCTTGACATATATGTTGTGTTATTATTATGACCCTAGGTGTCTTAGAGGACCATTTAGTAATCTAGCAATGCTTGCATCCCCAGTGTGATGATTCTGGCCATTATTCTCGAAAGCATCTCGTGATGCCACTTAGTTAGTAGGCATTCTATTCCCGGGTTTCTGAACTCGAGATTCACTCCACTTACCTCCTGTTGATAGTGTTTGCTCGTTCCTTTAGGATATTAGTAACCTTTGCGATAGTCCTCGAGGTTCATGGTATATCCTTCTTCCAAATATCATGAACTGCTTATGGAAGAAGTTCCTCGCGGAACCGAAAGATCACAACTAGAGTGCTCTTGAGGAGTACTCCATTCATATTGTGACTCTACCAGTCCTTCCTCCTCTGCATGGGTTATCCGGAAGAAATATGTTGAATTTGTTCGACATACTAATCCATGCATCCACAACTCAGAAAAACATATGTTCCTTTGGGTTGTCCCTCTTTAGTTATTTTCTGGCCCTCGTCTATCAATTGATAGTCAGGAGTAATTGTGCATTTGTGTTATCGATGCCTATTATTCTTGTGGTCTCTCAAGCCATTCTAATCCGGAATGACTAGGAGAAACAAACTCCAGTACCTCGTCCATCTTTGGGATTGGGTCAAAGTAGTTGTATTCCGTAGATCAAATGCCTAACCAGCTTTGTTCTGTTCTACCTTCGAGTATTACCCCCTTTATGTCGAGAATGTCGTAGGAATTGCACCACCTTTTGTGAATTCTCGACGCAGTGATACTCCTCGCCATCATCATTCATTTCTCGGTCCCGTGTTCTGTAACCGAAACACCGACAAGTGAATCGTGATGCGTGAAATCTATACTCCTAGCAACTCCGTTGCTTGGTAGTTAAAGGACAATAATTTCATCCTTAGCGTGTTGGTTACTGAATCACATCCTAAGGTTGATCATGCTACCCAGTCCTTATTCCCGGTGCGCTTTTAGATCAATGAGTTAGGATAGTGTCAGTCCTTGCTTATTCGGTCATATCATCTTGCTCTGAAAAGCAAGATTGTTCTCGAGCTTAATAACATATTGGTGGTTTCGTGATTTTCTGAATATCTTCTCGGAAGTATCACCAGGTTGTCCCCTGACTGTTATGTTGAGCTCGTGATTAAGTTGGTTTTTTTATAAACCACCCCTTCTCCAAGAATCCGTGTTGGATACCCCTGAGCCAGTTGGTTAAGCCAAGCAACAACTTAGAGAGTTGGAAGATAAAAGCTTGTCCGACTTAGTTCATCTTAAGGGATATCTTGTATGTGTGTTGAAGAAAGATGGTATTTTCAGTGATTGACCCTCGTGATCAGTTAATGGACCTACCACCTTATCCAATCTTTGATTTGAGTATGGGCTATCCTCAAATCAAATCATAACCAACGATATTCGTAATGTTGTCTTACTCGTGGTTGTTTCCTCGAGCATACACCATTATATTCTTTGGGTTTGACCAATGCTATCGCTTTGTTCACATAGTTGTGGAATTCCATCTTCATGGAAATTTGGATGACCTGTTGTTGAACCCATCGGCAATATTTTCATCTTGTCCATGATTCATGTTGAACATTAAGCTAGTGCTAGAAACTTTGAAAGCATTTCTTCATGCTAGCTCATGAAGCAAATGTTCGGTGTAAAAAGTGACTTCCTCTAATTCACGTGTATCTGAAGTAAGTTGCCACCGTGAATTTGAGAAAGTTTGTTTTGCTTCCTCTGGAATCATCCCAAGTTAGTCATGCATGTGCGAAGTATTCTATGGTTTGATAGACTGATCATCTTCATTCTGTAATGTATCCCTAGCACACGAAGCCACTGATTGATTTGTTCAAGGAGAAGAAGTTCCTTCTTAAGAATCATGACTTATGTTAGGACTTTGTTATCCTCGATGATGGTTCCCAACCTGAACTCGATAGTGTTTTAATATAAGAGTACTACATGGTCATGCTTGTCTGGGACAGCGTGTTCACAAGTTTGTAGCAGAACCAGCTCATGTTTTGGAGCTTACCATAGTAGTCCATTACGCGAGAATCCTGCAACGTCATCTCGTCGACTTGTGTTGCAAACTTTCATTTTTCTCTCCAGACTTGATGAGTCTGGAATATCCTGACACCAACCAGATCTGAATCTCAGGCAGATATGATGGTTGGAACGTTTCCCAAGAACTATAATATTGGTCTCTCTGTAACCGGTAAAGTGGATGCCGTGGCCGACACACCCAGCCGGAAGACCTATTAGTATAGTATCTTGATTGAGGAAGTTGGCCACCTCTCCATAAGGATTTCATAAGATTCTACTTCCGTAGATATTCCTTATGGACTCTTGTGCTTCCGAAGTCCGACCTTTACTTGATGGCCATGTTGATGTTTTTTTTTGCATAACCGTGGTAGCTAGAACATCAAGGAGAACATTAGAAGTGGAGTGCTAAATGTCTCTCGGTCAACCATCTAGATTTGCTTCTTTGGCATTGCTAAGGAAAAATCTGAGAAAGTGTTGTCCTCCTTTGCACCTGCATCCTCCATCACCGTTCATCATGGTAGTATGATGTGTTGCCAGGATCCTCGGCACGGATGTTGGTAAAACCTTGATGAATATGGAAATGCTCAAGTTCTTGAAAGCACGCTCAGTCACTAGGTTATATCCTTGGTATCAACTAGAATGTGCCTTCCATTTGCCGAGTTGTTCTATAACCATAGTTTCCTTTCCAAATTGAGTGTGCCATTCTTTTGAATTCTTTCAAACGATCATTTGTAAATTGCCTTACGCTGGTATGAAGAGTTTCAATGATCTCTGAATCAAAAGTAATTCTTTTTGCCACTTAAGGGAATATTTCTATGAGCCACCCTCCCTAAGGTGCCCCGTTATGGAATGATGGCAGACAACTCCTTGTTATCTTGAAACCATGCACCATCTTATTCAGCGTGGAATTGTGCTTATCAACTTGAATCTTCATTCTCTGTTTCACTTCTTCCCTCTGGATGTATGTTCCGTGTCTTGGCTCGAGAGACGTTCAACATCTCATTCCGTGAGTTGATCATGAGTTGCTCGATCTTTAAGAAGATCGATTCCTATAGAGTTTCCTCTGTCGTCATCATGTTGGATGAAAATCCCGAAAGCAAAGACGACAAGATCAATTTGAAGCATTGAGTCAACATCTTCGATGAGGGTATTGGATCGTGAAGATTGTGTTAGCTTTTGTGTCCCCTCTTCCTCTTACCCTACGCTTGAATCTCGGGACGAGATTCTTGTTTAGTGGGGGTGAGTTGTCACATCCCTAGTTCTGGTTTGCTCTAGGCTAGCTAGTCATGTGTGCATCATGTTTAAATTTCAATGAATTTGAAATGGGGACATGTGAAAGCCTCAGAAATCATTTCTGAAAAAGACCAAGATAAAAATTGCTTCAAATAGGTCCAAGAAAATGTTCATGTTTCTCTATGAAAATATTGGCCAGAATTAAAATTCAAACCAATATTTTTAGGAGCTCATAAATATTTATTTTGGGCATTTGAAGCTAATGCAATAACTATTTGCATTGGATTTATATTTGCAATATATCGAATATGTGTCCAATAATTCTGAGAAATTGTGAGGGGCTTTGGGATAATCCTTTTAGTCCCTGCAAAATTATCAGAAGAAAGCAAAATGGTTTAGTGCTTAAAACTAAATCAAAACAAATAACAGAAAAAGAAAACCAAAAACAGAAATGAAAAAGGAGTCTTACCTGGCGCTTACCTGGCCTGGCCCAGCACGGCCCAGCCCACTGGCCTGGTGCCAGTCGTCGCCTACCTCTGCCAGTAGGCAGAGGAGGGACACCGCGACACCGCTGAGCTTGCCACGCCTCCTCCTGCTTGCCGCCGACCGCTCGGAGCTGGCTGGAGACGCCACGCGCCCCCCTGGAACCCCCTCGCTCACCTCTTCGACCCATCCCCTTCCCTGTCTCTCTCGCGAACACACCCGAGCGCCGCCGTCACCACCGCTCGCCGTAGCCACGGCCACAGGCCCCCGCTCGCCTCGCCGACGTGTCCATGGCCTCCGCCTCGACGCCCTCGTCCTCCCCGTCTACCCACTCGACGCCAGACGCCTCAAAACGCCGTCCCCGACCTCTTCTTCATCGTCGGCCGCCGCAGATCCCCATCGTCGAATGGTTGCCGTCCGGCCTTCCCCGAGCCCGCTTCGACGCCTGCTGCAACCGCCGTGAGCCACCGAACCATTCCCCCCTCTCTGTTCTCGCTCTCGTGCACCGTAGCCTCCGCACCTTGCTCGCCCGCATGCGCCGCCGCCTGTGCTCAACTTCCTTCCCGCGCCACGTAGAGCACGTAGGTGCCCCGCACGAGCTTCCCCGGCCACCGTAGCGTCGACCCCGAGCTCACCCAAGCTACGGCGACCGCCAAGTATGACGCCGGCGACAACCCCGGCCACCCCAGGCCCAACCGCCACCACCACTCGATGCGCGAGTTCATCCGCATCACGTAGATGCCCTTCGCCGGCCATTAGGTCGCCGGAGGAGGAATCCCGCACCTCGCCGCCGCGTCTGGCCTCGCCGGCGTCGTGTCGCCGGTGGATTAGCCCCGGTTGACCGAGGATTTGACCCCCCAGGGTCAATGACAAGTGGGGCCGCCCCTGTTAGATTAGTTTGGATTTTAGTTAGACGCTAATTAAATTTAGTTAGCCACTAACTCACTCACATGTGGGCCCCGCCCTGCTAACAGCCTAGTTAGGGTTAGATTAGCACTAACTAACTCGGTTAGTTAGCTGAGTCACTCACCATTGGGCTCCACTGGTCAGGTTTGACCTGGACCAGCCACTGTTGACTTGCTGACGTCATCCTGACGTAGTGCTGACGCAGTAATTTAATTACCGGAATTATTCTTATAGAGGAAATTCAGGAAAATACTACAACTTCAAAAATTCATAGAAATTCAACCATAACTCCAAATGAAACAAATTATATATGAAAAATGATCAGAAAAATCCAATCTATCCATCTGTACTGGTTTCATGCACGTTAGAGCAACCTAACCAGGCTTTTTAGATGAACCAAGATAATGCACTTATATGACTCTATAAAATGGGTTTGCATTTGAATCTTTGGTTCAAATGGACTCATCTCAATCTGTTCTAGCTTGCATTAGCCCAAAACACATTCATATTGCCATGTCATGATCATGCATCATATTGTGCATTGCATTGATTGTATTTCTTCTCTGTTGCCGGTATTTGTCCCCTCTCGGTAGACGATGTTCCGGCGTTGTGATCATTGACACTAATGAAGACTCAATGCTATCTTCAGAAGTGCCAGGCAAGCAAAACCCCCTTGTTCATTCCGATACAAACCCACTCTCTCGCTCCTGCTCTCTTTTACTGCATTAGGACAACAACGATTCATCAGTTACATGCTGCGGTAGTTGAACCCCTTTCCTCTGCATGACCTGTCATTGCCACAGTAAATAGATGAAACCCACTAGCATGAGTAGGAGTTGTTTGAGCCCTGATGTGCCTACTCATTCATGCTTGTTTGTCATGCCTGCTATTGCTTAGAGTTGTGTCAGGTCTGATTCATCGGGGATGAATTGGAATGTGGTGAACATGTCCTACTGTTGAGAGCTAAGTGTGTGAACACGATTTGGTAAAGGTAGCGGTGAGAGGCCATGTAGGAGTACATGGTGGGTTGTCTCATTGCAGCCGTCCTCAGGAACTGAGTTCTGTGTTTGTGATCCATGAACAGTTACTACCACACATTGGAATGCTTAAGTGCCCCTCTCGACTTATTAATCAACTTGATCTCTGTCCAGGAGTTGCAACTAGTTTCTGGTGTTTGTAGGTTGTGTTAGTAGTCTACCAAGTGGTACCCGGTACAGGTGGGCTTGGGACAGACTAGGCACCGTGGCACGGTGTACCAAGCGTAGATCCATCCGTCGAGGTGGGCTTGGGAACCCTGCACACATCGTTTGGGGCCGTGAGCGACACCCCGGCCGGATCTCCTTGCGGATGGAACCCGAATAGGCGATAAACCTGGACGAGAGACTTGTGTGGTTAGTCAGGTCGTGGCCGACTCCCTCGCCAGGCTTCCGCTTGAAGGTTGCCGAGGTACACGACGTGTACATGGTGGTAAGTGGCGAGAGCGTGTGTGACGAAGTACACCCCTGCAGGGTTAATATGATCTATTCGAATAGCCGTGTCCGCGGTAAAGGACTTCTGGGTTGCCTGTACAGTTCATAGACAAGTGAAAGTGGATACTCTAAAATGCGCAAGATAAGCGTGAGTGCTATGGATGGCGTTCTCGTAGGGAGACGGGAGCGGATCCATAGTGGTGTATTGATATGGTGAATATGTGGACTCGTGTGCGCCACCTCAAAAGAGTTACTTGCAGTCGTAGTTCAGGATAGCCACCGAGTCAAAGCTGGCTTGCTGCAGTTAAACTCCACCACCCCCTTTGTTGATACCGATGCATATGTAGATAGTTCTGATGTAAGTCTTGCTGGGTACATTTGTACTCACGTTTGCCTTATTTTATGTTTTGCAGAGAGACGTCAGTCTCGCTAGTAGTTCCGTGTGGACTTCGACGTTTAGCTTGATACCTCAGCTACGATCTTGTGCCCTCGGCAGGGTCTTGTAGATAGTCAGGCTTCGCAGCCTTTTTCATTTGTAGATGTCTGTACTCAGACATGTTAAGCTTCCGCATGTGCTTTGACTTGTATGCTCTGAATGTTGGGTCATGAGACCCATGTTTGTAATATCTCGCTCTTCGGAGCCTAATGAATAAATACTCTGAGTCGTAGAGTCTTGTTGTGATGCCATGTTGTATTTGCACATATCGAGCATATTGTGTGTATGATTGAAATGCTTGGTATGTGTGGGATCCGACAACCTAGTTGTTTATCCTTGGTAGCCTCTCTTATGGGGAAATGTAGTCTTGTGCTTCCATGAGCCATAGTAGTCCGCTACAGCCCGGTTCACCGGAGTCCTGCTAGCCCAGCACTACTGCTCCGGAACACTTGACTGGCCGGCATGTGATTCACTTCGTTCCTGTGTCTGTCCCTTCGGGGAAATGTCACGCGGTGACATCCGGAGTCCTGCCTAGCCTGCTACAGCCCGGGTTCCCGGAGTCCTGTTAGCCCAGTGCTACAGCCCGGAATCGCACGCTGCTGACCGACATGCTCGATGTTGATTCATGTATGCCTGTCCCCGTAAGTTAGTGCCACTTTGGGTTCACGACTAGTCATGTCGGCCCGGGTTCTCCGTCATATGGATGCTAGCGACACTATCATATACGTGAGCCAAAAGGCGCAAACGGTCCCGGGCCATGGTAAGGCGACACCCGTGGGAATACCGTGCGTGAGGCCACAAAGTGATATGAGGTGTTACCGGCTAGATCGATGTGACTTGGAATCGGGGTCCTCACAACGTGGGAGATATAGCCGCATCGTGGGCGTTACAAGTTGGTAATCATTGCCATTCCCGACTTAGGAGCCCCCTGCTTGATCGAATCGCTGGCGTTGTTGAGTCTAGAACAAAAATGTTTTGAGTCTTAGGATTATATATATCGGAGAGTAGGATTCTTTTTGCTCCTCGGTCCCTTCGTCGCTCAGGTGAGGCCTCCTGACGTACAAGTTTTGACTCTTCTCTCCTCAAATTTCACTAAAAAAAATTAGGATCACGCGGGTATCTTGGAATCGTTCCGATGGTTTTGTGACAAGAACATTGTTCTTGCTGCCTCCTGACATTTAGGGGTTGTGGCAGTGTCCCGGGGAGTTGAGCTCCGAGGTGTTGTCGTCACAATTTTATCGTTGCAGTTCTGGAATACCTGAGTTTCGCCGACATCGAAAATCTCTTTTATGCAGTTGTTGGTGAGATCACCTCCACGCCACCCAGTACTGGGGCGGGAGTTCGGAAGTATTGCCATAACTCGTATAACGGATACTTTTCGAAGGTTGAGGTAAATGATTTCCGAAGGTTTCTTGGTTATGTGTTGAAGGATGGATACAGCTGGATCTAGGTATTGTTAGTTTGGGTGATATATTTTGTGTCCCCTGTATCCCCAACACCTGATTGCATAACCAGAAAGTGTCGGGAGTTTATAAGTGGGAATTCAAGTAGCTCCTAGGATATCTTTCCGACAGATGCATGAGATGAGATTGGGGTTCGACGTCTAGTGGTCCGCCTTTCCACGGTTGGTTTTACAGTGTTCTCGTAGTGTCTTAAAGAGTCCTTGGCTATGCCGACTCAGGGACGCTTCATATGTCATGTGAACTGCCTTGTACATGATGGTGATGTACGATCGAGCCTGTGTGGGCCCCACCACAAAAACTTCGGACGAAATCTCTATCATATGTTTGTTCCGGCTTATTTTGCAAGCCAAATCCTTTGTTTTTTGTTTTGTTTTGTGGTATTCGAGTTGCTTCAATGACAAGTGTTGATTCCATACCTTTCCTAAACGGTGTTCTCATATTGCTATGTGAATACTAATCCTTTCGATCATCGAGATTGTCATCCGAATTCTTTCCAACCGGAGTGTTTCTCTTCAAGTGCATCCAGTCATTCCAACATTCGCAAGATCAGTTCTAAGCTTTTTCTCAACGGTGTTTGTTTCATCCGACCCAAGTTGCCTTTGTTTTCCCACCCTCCCACCCTCTTTCTTCAAGGACTCAGATTTCTTAATCATGTATCCAACTTATGGAGGTGAAGTTTCTCCATTCTTTTCCATCAATGTTCTTATCCGGTGATTTCCCATGAAGATACTAACGGAGTTTCAAGTTTATTATTCTTCGTTCTTTTTCTTCTCCGGTGGACTCAAGTGAAGCTTTCAGTGTTGATCGTATTCTTTTCCTCGTTTCAAATGCTTTTTATGTCTGTGCATCTCTTAATCATCCACCTCTTGCTATTCATGTTATCTGGAGTGCTGAAGATATCTCAGAAGATTCACATTTCATTCCCAATCCGTTCAAGCTATCTCGAGGTTGTTATCTCTTTTGAGCCATTTAATTCAACTGGCGCATTCTTTCTTTTAATCATTCAACGGTGTATCTTTTGAGTGGGCCCTAACCCACAGGTCTTTTCCCGGGATCTTACCTGACTCTTCTAACTTTTCCTGGAGCTATTCTCAAATTTATTTAAAAATTTGACGTAAGAATGAATTATCATCAGTCATATGTCTTTCTCCAAGATCTTTCGAATTCTTTTCATTGTTGATTCAACCTCTATTCTTCAGGGTTCCGGAGTGCCTCAATTTCTTTTCGGAGTTCCAAGTTTTATCGATTATATCATCCCGAAGCTCCATCTAAATCATTGCAAGGTTCACCTTGTGTTGTCAACTTCTCTTTTTTTTATCATCTTTTTATTACCGGAGTTCTTCATGGAGACTCTACATGGTGGTTCATCAAGGATTTAATTCATTCTCAAAGTGTTCTTCAAGATTCTTGTTGGAGGAGTTCAAGCATTCTTCATCTTGCATTCCGAAGTGCAATTCTTTCTCTCTTATCTTTTGAGGTGGTGTTATGTCATTCTTGATAATTTTCTTCATGTTTCATGATTCACAAGTTGTCAAGAATGAGATATTCAAACCGATCATATTTTCTTCGTCAATGAGTTGTTTCAACCCATAATAATCTCTTTGTTGGAGTTATCTTGCAATATATTTCAATTAAAGCCTTCTCGAAGGAATGTTGCTATTATGGTGCTTATCAATGATCCAAGTTTTCTCCTATCCTCTCGGCGAGAGAAGTTTTGATCTCTTCGTTGATCTCAAGCAAGCAATTGTTTCCGTTAGTGGCGGGTTGTCACCTCATAATTTTGAGATGTGTTCCATAAGCCCACAACAAGCTTGTTCTTTTCGTTGTTGGTTTTCCAACAACTCCGTTCAAACCTACTTCGTAAGGATGCTCTTTAAAATTCATTTATGGTAGGAGATGTTGGTTTCATTCTTCATTCTATTCACTCCAACTATCTAACTATCATGCATTGTTTCCGGAGGCTTTGTGATGTTGCTCTCTTCGACCAATCATCTAGTTTTATCAAGATCATGTAATTTTTCCTTTCTTAACTGTTTAGCCGGAGTGTCATGTTTTCATTCGAGTTCTCTCATCTTATCATGTTTTGTCTCCTTCCTCAACAGGAGTGTTGTCTGAAATCTTTCTTACCCCTTGTGCCATTCTTTCATTTGTTCCGGAGGCAATGTGTTGTTAATTTCATCGAGTATCCTCTCATCTTGTCAAGATCATGTTCAATTCCTTCCATTTACAGTCGGAGTGTTGTCCAAATTATATCACTCTTATTCCTTCTCTATCTTGTTTTAACCAGAGTGTTGTCGTAATTGATCTTTATCGTTCCTTATACATCTCGTTTCAACCGGAGTGCTTGGTTGTACTTCTTGTCCATCGTAACCATTTTTGTTTGTCTTTCAACCTACAAGGTTCCCGTAATGTTCCTTGTTCCTCTTTTCTAACGGATTATTTCAACTTGGTTCATCTCCCTTGTATTCTCTCTTTTCGTTCGTTCAATCTCTCAAGGTTCTTTGGTTTCACTCTTTTGTCAAAGAAGCAACTTAGTTTTACCTCTTCCTCTTCCGTTTCTCTCCGGTGCCATCCTAGATCTCGGGACGAGATCCTCCTGTAGTGGTGGAGTGTTGTAACGCCCCGAGACTGACGCTCCAGACGCCTTCCATATATTTCGTGATCACCGTGTGTTTCTTTTGCTTGCTCTATTTATTTTGCATTGCATCATGTCATCATGCCATCATGCCATTTAATTTTTAAAACTCAACTAAGTAAATTGCATGGATCTTCGATCCATTTAAATCGAGGGAAATGCACATGGTGATTTCTCTTTATAACATATCCTCCCAATATTAGGGAGCTATATTAAATATTTCTTTAATTTGGAAATCACCATAACACACTTGCAAATTATCCCAATGCCTTTGTTATCTTAATTCTTGGTCTCCAATCTTGCCATATGTTCTTTCATCATATTCCGGAGCTCCACCAAAAATCCGAACATTTTTGGACCTTCCCAACCCTCACTTCCTATTCAAATCATTTGTATTTAAATCAAATGAGTTTGAATTCAAATCTTTCAATCATGGCCTTTTCTATTTTCTCGGAACGAGCACATTTTTTTGTGAGTCCGGAGAAATTATCCGCGTGTCCAACTTCTTTCCCTAACCCTCTCTTTCTCTTCTTCTCTCTAGTTCTTTTCTATTAAAGAAAGTATGGGAGACAGAGGAGAGAGACAGCCCAGGCCGGCCCATCCTTCTTCCCCGCAGTCCACTTGGCCCAAGGCCCAGCCGCGCCATAACCCTAGCCCTGACCCTCCTCCTCTCGATCTCTCCCTCTCGTTCCCCTCCGCCGCCACCCACAGACGCATGCATCGAGCCAGGAGGGCCCTACTCGATCCCCCCCTCTCGATCTCACCCCATCTTCCCGTAGCTCCCCTCTCCCTCGATCCCCTCCTTCTTCCTTGAGGAGCGAGACCCCGCGCCTGCAGCCGTTGTCCTCCGCGCCCAGCAGGAGCGTCGCGCCCTCGTCCCGATTCCCCAGCGCCGCCAGCCTCCAGGAGCTCCCCCGCGTCCTTTATCCGGCGAGCCCCGCTACCGGATTGCACTGCCGCCCGCGTCCGCCACCGCCTCCTCTGCTTCGCCTGTCCTCTGCTCCGCCTCCATCGCCGGCTACCACGACCAACGCCCGCCTCTCGCAGCCCGAGCGCCACTGCCAGAGCTGCTCCGTCCGCCACACGCTACCCTCCGTCCCGGCCGTCGTCGACCTCGGCTCGGCCTCACCCGTCACCTCTGCTGCCCTCCTCGACGTCTTGCTCGTCCTCGCGTGGGCCATGGACGTGCGCCGCCGCTGGCCTCTGCTGTGCGCATCCCGTCTCCCTCATCGACGCCCTTGCTTCTGCTGCAAGGCCCAGCCAGCGCCCTGCCGGCCTGACTCCGCTCAAGCTGCCGACCATCTCCTGCCGCTGACCACCACCATCGCCTCCTTGCTGCTGGCATCCCGAGGCCCCTTGTGATGTTTTGTGTTGGACCGTCAAGATCGGCAAGATCGACTACATGGACGCCAAGACCATACCAGGACCGCCAAGCATCGTATCCGGGATTTTCCCCCAAGTACCACGATGGCCGTCATTCGCCATGTACCCCTTCGGATCACCACGTTCGACTACCATTGTCGTGAACCGCTTTCGGAACATGCACTACTACGCTCAAGTTCCACTACAAGATGTACCACTACCGTCGCCGAAGCCCCACGTAACGCAAGCGTCAAGTTCAACTACCCTTGTCGTGTAAAACTACCATCGACCCCAAGTTATTCTGATTCGTCAAGTTCCTATCTGAAACGAACGTGAACGACTACTTCCACTACGGCCCGTGTACCTCTACTTCCTTCGACGAACTGGATTCGTTTCGAAATTGCACGCTTCAAAGGTATAACCGCCGAGAACGTCCGCCCGTGGACGAATGCATATGTTGCATGAAATGCTCACGTTTGCAACGTGCCTGACATGTTTCTTGCATGTTCCCGTTGCCATGGCATCGACCCATGGGAACCCGGTTGCCGGGATCACCCCACCATCTTGCATGACACGCTCACGCCACGCTTCCTTTTGCACCGGTATCTCCATGAGCTACCGGAACCGATATGTTGCCGTGGCATCATTTTTGGATTCGTTGCCGTGGCACCCCTTTCTTCCACCACGGTGACAAATGCTTCATAACATGCTCATGTCAATATTTTCATTAAATTGCATAAAAACTTGTATTGTCATCCGCATCATGATAACAACATTTAAAAATGTTTCTTATTGTTGTTTCCTTTAAATTGCTATTTATGCATATGGGGATTTTCCGGAATTGTTGTTTGTTGTTCCGGCCTCATTTAAACTTTCCTAAATAGTTAGTTTACGTATGTTTCACCTCTTGCCATGTTTAACAACATTTAATATTGTTGGGCACATAAACGAGAGAGAACTAAATAAGCGATGTGGTGTTTCTTCAATATGCAACTTGTTGCATATTGAGCTTCACTTAATTTGTAGTATTGTTTGTGCATTTTGCCGTGCCATGCTCATTAAATCGGACATGCATCATACCTGATTGTGCATCATGTCATGTGTATGTGGTGGTTGTTTACTATGTTGTTTCCTTCTTTTCGGTTGCGCTTCTCCTTGATAGTTCCAGTTACGTTGCGAATATGAGGATTCGTTCGACTACGTCCGTTGGTCTTCTTCATGGACTCGTTCTTCTTCCTTGCGGGATCTCAGGCAAGATGACCATACCCTCGAAATCACTTCTATCTTTGCTTGCTAGTTGTTCGCTCTATCGCTATGTTGCGCTACCTACCACTTGCTACATCATGCCTCCCATATTGCCATGTCAAGCCTCTAACCCACCTTTCCTAGCAAACCGTTGTTTGGCTATGTTTCCGCTTTTGCTCAGCCCTCTTATAGCGTTGCTAGTTGCAGGTGAAGATGAAGATTGCTCCATGTTGGATTATGTTTATGTTGGGATATCACAATATCTCTTATATTTTAATGCATCTATATACTTGGTAAAGGGTGGAAGGTTCGGCCTTATGCCTGGTGTTTGGTTCCACTCTTGCCGCCCTAGTTTCCGTCATACCGGTTTTATGTTCCTTGATTTTGTGTCCCTTACGCGGTTGGGTGATTTATGGGACCCCCTTGACAGTTCGCTTTGAATAAAACTCTTCCAGCAAGGCCCAACCTTGGTTTTACATTTGCCTCACCTAGCCTTTTCCCTTGGGTTTCCGGAGCCCGAGGGTCATCTTTATTTACCCTTCCCCGGGCCAGTGCTCCTCCGAGTGTTGGTCCAAACTAGGGCCCTTTGCAGCGCCACCTCGGGGAAACTTGAGGGCTGGTTTTAGTTGTACGACCTGCTCATCCGGTGTGCCCCGAGAACGAGATATCTGCAGCTCCTATCGGGATTTGTCGGCACATTCGGGCGGCTTTGCTGGTTTTGTTTTACCATTGTCGAAATGTCTTGTAACCGGGATTCCGAGACTGATCGGGTCTTCCCGGGAGAAGGAATATCCTTCGTTGACCGTGAGAGCTTATAATGGGCTAAGATGGGACACCCCTGCAGGGTATAAACTTTCGAGAGTCGTGCCCGCGGTTATGTGGCAGATGGGAATTTGTTAATATCCGGTTGTAGAGAACTTGACACTTGAACGTAATTAAAACACATCAACCGCGTGTGTAGCCGTGATGGTCTCTTTTCGGCGGAGTCCGGGAAGTGAACACTGCTTTTGAGTTATGTTTGACGTAAGTAGGAGTTCAGGATCACTTCTTGATCATTACTAGTTGACGACCGTTCCATTGTTCCTCTTCTCGCTCTTATTTGCGTATGTTAGCCACCATATATGCTAGTGCTTGCTGCAGCTCCACCTCACTACCCTTTCTTACCCATAAGCTTAAATAGTCTTGATCTCGCGGGTGTGAGATTGCTGAGTCCTCGTGACTCACAGATTCTACCAAAACAGTTGCAGGTGCCGATGATACCAGTGCAGATGACGCAACCGAACTCAAGTGGGAGCTCGACGAGGAACGTGGTCGTTACTATGTTTCTTTTCCGGATGATCAGTAGTGGAGCCCGGTTGGGACGATCGGGGATCTAGCATTTGGGGTTGTCTTCTTTTCTTTTAGTTCCCTAGTCGGACCTATGTGTATACTCTGATTGATGTATGATTTTATTTATGTATTGTGTGAAGTGGCGATTGTAAGCCAACTCTTTATCCCATTCTTGTTCATTACATGGGATTGTGTGAAGATGACCCTTCTTGCGACAAAACCACAATGCGGTTATGCCTCTAAGTCGTGCCTCGACACGTGGGAGATATAGCCGCATCGTGGGCGTTACAAGTTGGTAATCAGAGCCATCCCCGACTTAGGAGCCCCCTGCTTGATTGAATCGCTGGCGTTGTTGAGTCTAGAACAAAAATGTTTTGAGTCTTAGGATTATATATATCGGAGAGTCGGATTCTTTTTACTCCTCAGTCCCTTCGTCGCTATGGTGAGGCCTCCTGACGTACAAGTTTTGACTCTTTTCTCCTCAAATTTCAAAAAAAAAATTTAGGATCACGCGGGTATCTTGGAATCGTTCCGATGGTTTTGTGACGAGAACATTGTTCTTGGTGCCTCCTGACATTTAGGGGTTGTGGCAGTGTCCCGGGGAGTTGAGCTCCGAGGTGTTGTCGTCACAATTTTATCGTTGCAGTTCTGGAATACCTGAGTTTCGCCGACATCGAAAATCTCTTTTATGCAGTTGTTGGTGAGATCACCTCCACGCCACCCAGTACTGGGGCGGGAGTTCGGAAGTATTGCCATAACTCGTATAACGGATACTTTTCGAAGGTTGAGGTAAATGATTTCCGAAGGTTTCTTGGTTATGTGTTGAAGGATGGATACAGCTGGATCTAGGTATTGTTAGTTTGGGTGATATATTTTGTGTCCCCTGTATCCCCAACACCTGATTGCATAACCAGAAAGTGTCGGGAGTTTATAAGTGGGAATTCAAGTAGCTCCTAGGATATCTTTCCGACAGATGCATGAGATGAGATTGGGGTTCGACGTCTAGTGGTCCGCCTTTCCACGGTTGGTTTTACAGTGTTCTCGTAGTGTCTTAAAGAGTCCTTGGCTATGCCGACTCGGGGACGCTTCGTATGTCATGTGCACTGCCTTGTACATGATGGTGTTGTACGATCGAGCCCGTGTGGGCCCCACCACGAAAACTTCGGACGAAATCTCTATCATATGTTTGTTCCGGCTTATTTTGCAAGCCAAATCCTTCGTTTTTTGTTTTGTGGTATTCGAGTTACTTCAATGACAAGTGTTGATTCCATACCTTTCCTAAACGGTGTTCTCATATTGCTATGTGAATACTAATCCTTTCGATCATCGAAATTGTCATCCCAATTCTTTCCAACCGGCGTGTTTCTCTTCAAGTGCATCTAGTCCTTCCAACATTCGCAAGATCAGTTCTAAGCTTTTTCTCAACGGTGTTCATTTCATCCGACCCAAGTTGCCTTTTTTTTCCCACCCTCCCACCCTCTTTCTTCAAGGACTCAGATTTCTTAATCATGTATCCATCTTATGGAGGTGAAGTTTCTCCATTCTTTTCCATAAATGTTCTTATCCGGTGATTTCCCATGAGGATACTAACGGAGTTTCAAGTTTATTATTCTTCATTCTTTTTCTTCTCCGGTGGACTCAAGTGAAGCTTTTAGTGTTGATTGTATTCTTTTCCTCGTTTCAAATGCTTTCTCATGTCGATGCATCTCTTAATCATCCACCTCTTGCTATTCATGTTATCTGGAGTGCTGAAGATATCTCAGAAGATTCGCATTTCATTCCCAATCCGTTCAAGCTATCTCGAGGTTGTTATCTCTTTTGAGCCATTTCATTCAACCGACGCAATCTTTCTTTTAATCATTCAACAGTGTATCTTTTGAGTGGGCCCTCACCCACAGGTCTTTTCCCAGGATCTTACCTGACTCTTCTAACTTTTCCCGGAGCTATTCTCAAATTTATTTAAAAGTTTGACGTAAGAATGAGTTATCATCAGTCATATGTCTTTCTCCAAGATCTTTCGAATTCTTTTCATTGTTGATTCAACCTTTCTATTCTTCAGGGTTCCGGAGTGCCTCAATTTCTTTCCGGAGTTCCAAGTTTTATCGATTATATCATCCCGAAGCTCCATCTAAATCATTGCAAGGCTTCACCTTGTGTTGTCAACTTCTCTTTCTTTTTAGCATCCTTTTATTACCGGAGTTCTTCATGGAGGCTCTACATGGTGGTTCATCAAGGATTTAATTCATTCTCAAAGTGTTCTTCAAGATTCTTGTTGGAGGAGTTCAAGCATTCTTCATCTTGCATTCCGAAGTGCAATTCTTTCTCTCTTATCTTTTGAGGTGGTGTTATGTCATTCTTGATAATTTTCTTCATGTTTCATGATTCACAAGTTGTCAAGAATGAGATATTTACACCCATCATATTTTCTTCGTCAATGAGTTGTTTCAACCCATAATAATCTCTTTGTTGGAGTTATCCTGGTATAGATTTCAATTAAAGCCTTCTCGAAGGAATGTTGCTATTATGGTGCTTATCAATGATCCATGTTTTCTCCTATCCTCTCGGCGAGAGAACTTTTCATCTCTTCGTTGATCTCAAGCAAGCAATTGTTTCCGTTAGTGGCGGGTTGTCACCTCATAGTTTTGAGATGTGTTCCATAAGCCCACAACAAGCTTGTTCTTTTCGTTGTTGGTTTTCCAACAACTCCGTTCAATCCTACTTTGTAAGGATGCTCTTTAAAATTCATTTATGGTAGGAGATGTTGGGGAACGTAGCAGAAATTCAAAATTTTCTACGCATCACCAAGATCAATCTATGGAGTTTACTAGCAACGAGAGGGAAGGAGTGCATCTACATACCCTTGTAGATCACGAGCGGAAGCGTTCAAGAGAACGGGGTTGATGGAGTCGTACTCGTCGTGATCCAAATCACCGATGATCCTAGCGCCGAACGGACGGCACCTCCGCGTTCAACACACGTACGGAGCAGTGACGTCTCCTCTTTCTTGATCCAGCAAGGGGGGAGGAGAGGTTGATGGAGATCCAGCAGCACGACGGCGTGCTGGTGGAAGTAGCGGGATTCCAACTGGGCTTCGCCAAGCGCTGCGGGAGGAGGGAGATGTGTCACGGGAGGGAGAGGGAGGCGCCAGGGCTTAGGTATTGCTGCCCTCCCTCCCCCCACTATATATAGGGCCAAGGGAGAGGGGGGCGCAGCCTTGGCCCTTCCTCCAAGGAAGGGTGCGGCCAGGGAGGAGTCCATCCTCCCCAAGGCACCTCGGAGGTGCCTTCCCCCTTTAGGACTCTCCCTTTCCCTTATCTCTTGGCGCATGGGCCTCTTGGGGCTGGTGCCCTTGGCCCATATAGGCCAAGGCGCACACCCCTACAGCCCATGTGGCCCCCCGGGGCTGGTGGACCCCTTGGTGGACCCCCGGACCCCTTTCGGCACTCCCGGTACAATACCGATAATGCGCGAAACTTTTCCGGCGACCAAAATAAGACTTCCCATATATAAATCTTTACCTCCGGACCATTCCGGAACTCCTCGTGACGTCCGGGATCTCATCCGGGACTCCGAACAACTTTCGGGTTACCGCATACTAATATCTCTACAACCCTAGCGTCACCGAACCTTAAGTGTGTAGACCCTACGGGTTCGGGAGACACGCAGACATGACCGAGACGACTCTCCGGTCAATAACCAACAGCGGGATCTGGATACCCATGTTGGCTCCCACATGCTCCTCGATGATCTCATCGGATGAACCACGATGTCGAGGATTCAATCAATCCCGTATACAATTCCCTTTGTCTACCGGTATGTTACTTGCCCGAGATTCGATCGTCGGTATCCCGATACCTTGTTCAATCTCGTTACCGGCAAGTCTCTTTACTCGTTCCGTAACACATCATCCCGTGATCAACTCCTTGGTCACATTGTGCACATTATGATGATGTCCTACCGAGTGGGCCCAGAGATACCTCTCCGTTTACACGGAGTGACAAATCCCAGTCTCGATTCGTGCCAACCCAACAGACACTTTCGGAGATACCTGTAGTGCACCTTTATAGCCACCCAGTTACGTTGTGACGTTTGGTACACCCAAAGCATTCCTACGGTATCCGGGAGTTGCACAATCTCATGGTCTAAGGAAATGATACTTGACATTAGAAAAGCTCTTAGCAAACGAACTACACGATCTTGTGCTAGGCTTAGGATTGGGTCTTGTCCATCACATCATTCTCCTAATGATGTGATCCCGTTATCAACGACATCCAATGTCCATGGTCAGGAAACCGTAACCATCTATTGATCAACGAGCTAGTCAACTAGAGGCTTACTAGGGACATGGTGTTGTCTATGTATCCACACATGTATCTGAGTTTCCTATCAATACAATTCTAGCATGGATAATAAACGATTATCATGAACAAGGAAATATAATAATAACCAATTTATTATTGCCTCTAGGGCATATTTCCAACAGTCTCCCACTTGCACTAGAGTCAATAATCTAGTTCACATCACCATGTGATTAACACTCACAGGTCACATCACCATGTGACCAACATCCAAAGAGTTTACTAGAGTCAACAATCTAGTTCACATCACTATGTGATTAACACTCAATGAGTTCTGGTTTGATCATGTTATGCTTGTGAGAGAGGTTATTAGTCAACGGGTCTGAACCTTTCAGATCCGTGTGTGCTTTACGAATATCTATGTCATCTTGTGGATGCTACCACGCGCTACTTGGAGCCATTTCAAATAACTGCTCTACTATACGAATCCGGTTTACTACTCAGAGTCATCCGGATTAGTGTCAAAGTTCGCATCGACGTAACCCTTTACGACGAACTCCTTTTCACCTCCATAATCGAGAAAATTCCTTAGTCCACTAGATACTAAGGATAAGTTCGACCGCTGTCATGTGATCCATTCCCGGATCACTATTGTACCCCTTGACCAACTCATGGCAAGGCACACTTCATGTGCGGTACACAGCATAGCATACTGTAGAGCCTACGTCTAAAGCATAGGGGACGACCTTCGTCCTTTCTCTCTCTTCTGCTGTGGTCAGGTCTTGAGTCTTACTCAATACTCACACCTTGTAACACAGCCAAGAACTCCTTCTTTGCTGATCTATTTTGAACTCTTTCAAAATCATGTCAAGGTGTGCGTTCTTTGAAAGTATCATCAGGCGTCTTGATCTATCTCTATAGATCTTGATGCCCAATATGTAAGCAGCTTTATCCAGGTCTTCCTTTGAAAAACTCCTTTCAAACAACCCTTTATGCTTTCCAGAAATTTACATCATTTCGGATCAACAATATGTCATTCACATATACTTATCAGAAATGTTGTAGCGCTCCCACTCACTTTATTGTAAATACAAGTTTCTAACAAACTTTGTATAAACCCAAAAACTTTGATCACTCCATCAAAGCGTATATTCTGACTCCGAGATGCTTGCTCTAGTCCATGGAAGGATCGCTGGAGCTAGCATACCTTTTAGCATCCTTAGGATCGACAAAACCTTTCTGATTGTATCACATACAACCTTTCCTTACGAAAACTGGTAAGGAAACTTGTTTTGACATCCATCTGCCAGATTTCATAAATGCAGCTAATGCTAACATGATTCCGACGGACTTAAGCATCGCTACGGATGAGAAAATCTCATCGTAGTCAACTCCTTGAACTTGTGAAAATACTCTTTGCCACAAGTCGAGCTTTATAGACGGTAACATTACTGTCCATGTCCGTCTTCTTCTTAAAGATCCATTTATCTCAATGGCTTGCCGATCATCGGGCAAGTTCACCAAAGTCCATGCTTTGTTCTGATACATGGATCCTATCTCCGATTTCATGGCTTCTAACCATTTGTCAGAATATGGGCCCACGATCGCTTCTTCATAGCTCATAGGTTCATCGTTGTCGAACAACATGACTTCCAAGACAGGATTACGCATTACTCTGAAGTAGTACGCATCCTCGTCGTCCTACGAGGTTTGGTAGTGACTTGATCCGAAGTTTCATGATCACTATCATAAGCTTCCACTTCAATTGGTGTAGGTGCCACAGGAACAACTTCCTGTGCCCTGCTACACACTAGTTGAAGTGACGGTTCAATAACCTTATCAAGTCTCCACCATCCTCCCACTCAATTCTTTCGAGAGAAACTTTTCCTCGAGAAAGGACTCGTTTCTAGAAGCAATTACTTTGCTTCCAGATCTGAAATAGGAGGTATACCCAACTGTTTTGGGTATTCTATGAAGATGCATTTATCCGCTTTGGGTTCGAGCTTATCAGCCTGAAACTTTTTCACATAAGCATCGCAGCCCCAAACTTTTAAGAAACGACAACTTAGGTTTCTCTAAACGGTGTCGTCTCAACGGAATTGCGTGGTGCCCTATTTAAAGTGAATGCGGTTGTCTCTAATGCCTAACCCATAAACGATAGTGGTAATTCGATAAGAGACATCATGGTATGCACCATATCCAATAGGGTGCAGTTATGATGTTCGGACACACCATCACACTGTGGTGTTCCAGGCGGTATTAATTGTGAAACACTTTCCACAATGTCTTAATTGTGTGCCAAACTCGTAACTCAGATACTCATCTCTATGATCATATCACAGACATTTTATCCTCTTGTCACGACGATCTTCAACTTCACTCTGAAATTACTTGAACCTTTCAATAATTCAGACTTGTGTTTCATCAAGTAAATACACTCAGCATCTACTCAAATCATCTGTGAAGTAAGAACATAACGATATCCACTGCATGCCTCAGCACTCATTGGACTGCATACATCAAAATGTATTACTTCCAACAAGTTGCTCTCTTGTTCCATCTTACTGAAAACGAGGCCTTTCAGTCATCTTGCCCATGTGGTATGATTTGCATGTCTCAAGTGATTCAAAATCAAGTGAGTCCAAACGATCCATCTGCATGGAGTTTCTTCATGCATATATACCAATAGACATGGTTCGCATGTCTCAATCTTTTCAAAAACGAGTGAGTCCAAAGATCCATCTACATGGAGCTTCTTCATGCGTTCTATACCAATATGACTCAAATGGCAGTGCCACAAGTATGTGGTACTATCATTACTATTTTATATCTTTTGGCACGAACATGTGTATCACTGCGATCGAGATTCATTTTAGGTGCAAGACCATTGAAGGTATTATTCAAATAAACAGAGTAACCATTATTCTCCTTAAATGAATAACCGTATTGCGATAAACATAATCCAATCATGTTATGCTCAACGCAAACACCAAATCTCGATGGTAGAGGGAGCATGCGATGCTTGATCACATCAACCTTGGAAACACTTCCAACACATATCGTCATCTCACCTTTAGCTAGTCTCCGTTTATTCCGCAGCTTTTATTTCGAGTTACTAACACTTAGCAACCGAACCGGTATCTAATACCCTGGTGCTGCTAGGAGTACTAGTAAAGTACACATTCATATAATGTATATCCAATATACTTCTGTCGACCTTGCCTGCCTTCTCATCTACCAAGTATCTAGGGTAGTTCTGCTTCAGTGACCGTTCCCCTCATTACAGAAGCACTTAGTCTCGGGTTTGGGTTCAACCTTGGGATTCTTCACTAGAGCAGCAAATGATTTGCTGTTTCATGAAGTATCCCTTTTGCCCTTGCCCTTCTTGAAACTAGTGGTTTTACTAACCATCAACAATTGATGCTCCTTCTTGATTTCTACTTTCGCGGTGTCAAACATCGCGAGTTGCTCAAGGATCATCATGTCTATCCCTGATATGTTATAGTTCATCACGAAGCTCTAATAGCTTGGTGGCAGTGACTATGGAGAACCATCACTATCTCATCTGGAAGATTAACTCCCACTCGATTCAAGCGATTGTAGTACTCAGACAATCTGAGCACATGCTCAACGATTGAGCTTTTCTCCCTTAGTTTGCAGGCTTAAGAAACTTGTCAGAGGTCTCATACCTCTTGACGTGGGCACTAGTCTGAAATCCCAATTTCAGTCTTCGGAACATCTCATATGTTCTGCGACGTTTCAAAAACGTCTTTGGTGCCACAATTCTAAACCGTTAGCATTACGCACTGAACTATCACGTAGTCATCAAAACGTGTATGTCAGATGTTTCGCAACATCTACAGACGACGCTGAGGTTCAGCACACCGAGCGGTGCATTAAGGACATAAGCCTTCTGTGCAGCAATGAGGACAATCCTCAGTTTACGGACCCAGTCCGCATAATTGCTACTATCAACTTTCAACTAAATTTTCTCTAGGAACATATCTTAAACAGTAGAACTAAAGCGTAAGCTATGACATAATTTGCAAAGACCTTTTGACTATGTTCATGATAATGAAGTTCATCTGATTTAATGAACTCCCACTCAGATAGACATCCCTCTAGTCATCTAAGTGATACATGATCCGAGTCAAACTAGGCCGTGTCCGATCATCACGTGAGACGGACTAGTCATCATCGGTGAACATCTCCATGTTGATCGCATCTACTATACGACTCATGTTCGACCTTTCGATCTCTTGTGTTCCGAGGCCATGTCTGTACATGCTAGGCTCGTCAAGTCAACCTAAGTGTTTCGCATGTGTTCCGAGGCCATGTCTGTACATGCTAGGCTCGTCAACACCCGTTGTATTCGAACGTTAGAATCTATCACACCCGATCATCACGTGGTGCTTCGAAACAACGAACCTTCGCAACGGTGCACAGTTAGGGGGAACACGTCTCTTGAAATTTTAGTGAGGGATCATCTTATTTATGCTACCGTCGTTCTAAGCAAATAAGATGTAAACATGACAAACATCACATGCAAATCATAAAGTGACGTGATATGGCCAATATCATCTTGCGCCTTTGATCTCCATCTTCGAGGCGCGGCATGATCACCTTCGTCACCGGCATGACACCATGATCTCCATCATCATGATCTCCATCATTGTGTCTTCATGAAGTTGTCTCGCCAACTATTACTTCTACTACTATGGCTAACGGTTAGCAATAAAGTAAAGTAATTACATGGCGTTTTCATTGACACGCAGGTCATACAATAAATTAAGACAACTCCTATGGCTCCTGCCGGTTGTCATACTCATCGACATGCAAGTCGTGATTCCTATTACAAGAACATGATCAATCTCATACATCACATATATCATTCATCACATCCTTTTGGCCATATCACATCACATAGCATACCCTGCAAAAACAAGTTAGACGTCCTCTAATTGTTGTTGCATGTTTTACGTGGCTGCTATGGGTTTCTAGCAAGAACGTTTCTTACCTACGCAAAAGCCACAACGTGATATGCCAATTTCTATTTACCCTTCATAAGGACCCTTTTCATCGAATCCGATCCGACTAAAGTGGGAGAGACAGACACCCGCTAGCCACCTTATGCAACTAGTGCATGTCAGTCGGTGGAACCTGTCTCACGTAAGTGTACGTGTAAGGTCGGTCCGGGCCGCTTCATCCCACGATGCCGCCGAATCAAGATAAGACTAGTAACGGCAAGTAAATTGACAAAATCGACGCCCACAACTACTTTGTGTTCTACTCGTGCATAGAAACTACGCATAGACCTAGCTCATGATGCCACTGTTGGGGAACGTAGCAGAAATTCAAAATTTTCTACGCATCACCAAGATCAATCTATGGAGTTTACTAGCAACGAGAGGGAAGGAGTGCATCTACATACCCTTGTAGATCGCGAGCGGAAGCGTTCAAGAGAACGGGGTTGATGGAGTCGTACTCGTCGTGATCCAAATCACCGATGATCCTAGCGCCGAACGGACGGCACCTCCGCGTTCAACACACGTACGGAGCAGCGACGTCTCCTCCTTCTTGATCCAGCAAGGGGGAGGAGAGGTTGATGGAGATCCAGCAGCACGACGGCGTGGTGGTGGAAGTAGCGGGATTCCAACAGGGCTTCGCCAAGCGCTGCGGGAGGAGGGAGATGTGTCACGGGAGGGAGAGGGAGGCGCCAGGGCTTAGGTATTGCTGCCCTCCCTCCCCCCACTATATATAGGGCCAAGGGAGAGGGGGGGCGCAGCCTTGGCCCTTCCTCCAAGGAAGGGTGCGGCCAGGGAGGAGTCCATCCTCCCCAAGGCACCTCGGAGGTGCCTTCCCCCTTTAGGACTCTCCCTTTCCCTTATCTCTTGGCGCATGGGCCTCTTGGGGCTGGTGCCCTTGGCCCATATAGGCCAAGGCGCACACCCCTACAGCCCATGTGGCCCCCCGGGGCTGGTGGACCCCTTGGTGGACCCCCGGACCCCTTTCGGCACTCCCGGTACAATACCGATAATGCGCGAAACTTTTCCGGCGACCAAAATAAGACTTCCCATATATAAATCTTTACCTCCGGACCATTCCGGAACTCCTCGTGACGTCCGGGATCTCATCCGGGACTCCGAACAACTTTCGGGTTACCGCATACTAATATCTCTACAACCCTAGCGTCACCGAACCTTAAGTGTGTAGACCCTACGGGTTCGGGAGACACGCAGACATGACCGAGACGACTCTCCGGTCAATAACCAACAGCGGGATCTGGATACCCATGTTGGCTCCCACATGCTCCTCGATGATCTCATCGGATGAACCACGATGTCGAGGATTCAATCAATCCCGTATACAATTCCCTTTGTCTATCGGTATGTACTTGCCCGAGATTCGATCGTCGGTATCCCGATACCTTGTTCAATCTCGTTACCGGCAAGTCTCTTTACTCGTTCCGTAACACATCATCCCGTGATCAACTCCTTGGTCACATTGTGCACATTATGATGATGTCCTACCGAGTGGGCCCAGAGATACCTCTCCGTTTACACGGAGTGACAAATCCCAGTCTCGATTCGTGCCAACCCAACAGACACTTTCGGAGATACCTGTAGTGCACCTTTATAGCCACCCAGTTACGTTGTGACGTTTGGTACACCCAAAGCATTCCTACGGTATCCGGGAGTTGCACAATCTCATGGTCTAAGGAAATGATACTTGACATTAGAAAAGCTCTTAGCAAACGAACTACACGATCTTGTGCTAGGCTTAGGATTGGGTCTTGTCCATCACATCATTCTCCTAATGATGTGATCCCGTTATCAACGACATCCAATGTCCATGGTCAGGAAACCGTAACCATCTATTGATCAACGAGCTAGTCAACTAGAGGCTTACTAGGGACATGGTGTTGTCTATGTATCCACACATGTATCTGAGTTTCCTATCAATACAATTCTAGCATGGATAATAAATGATTATCATGAACAAGGAAATATAATAATAACCAATTTATTATTGCCTCTAGGGCATATTTCCAACAGTCTCCCACTTGCACTAGAGTCAATAATCTAGTTCACATCACCATGTGATTAACACTCACAGGTCAGATCACCATGTGACCGACATCTAAAGAGTTTACTAGAGTCAACAATCTAGTTCACATCACTATGTGATTAACACTCAATGAGTTCTGGTTTGATCATGTTATGCTTGTGAGAGAGGTTATTAGTCAACAGGTCTGAACCTTTCAGACCCGTGTGTGCTTTATGAATATCTGTGTCATCTTGTGGATGCTACCACGTGCTACTTGGAGCCATTTCAAATAACTGCTCTACTATACGAATCCGGTTCATTACTCAGAGTCATCCGGATTAGTGTCAATGTTCGCATCGACATAACCCTTTACGACGAACTCCTTTCACCTCCATAATCGAGAAAACTCCTTAGTCCACTAGATACTAAGGATAAGGCCGACCGCTGTCATGTGATCCATTCCCGGATCACTATTGTACCCCTTGACCAACTCATGGCAAGGCACACTTCAAGTGCGGTACACAGCATAGCATACTGTAGAGCCTACGTCTAAAGCATAGGGGACGACCTTCGTACTTTCTCTCTCTTCTGCCGTGGTCAGGTCTTGAGTCTTACTCAATACTCACACCTTGTAACACAGCCAGGAACTCCTTCTTTGCTGATCTATTTTGAACTCTTTCAAAATCATGTCAAGGTGTGCGTTCTTTGAAAGTATCATCAGGCGTCTTGATCTATCTCTATAGATCTTGATGCCCAATATGCAAGCAGCTTTATCCAGGTCTTCCTTCGAAAAAATCCTTTCAAACAACCCTTTATGCTTTCCAGAAATTCTACATCATTTCGGATCAACAATATGTTATTCACATATACTTATCAGAAATGTTGTAGCGCTCCCACTCACTTTATTGTAAATACAAGTTTCTAACAAACTTTGTATAAACCCAAAAACTTTGATCACTCCATCAAAGTGTATATTCTGACTCCGAGATGCTTGCTCTAGTCCATGGAAGGATCGGTGGAGCTAGCATACCTTTTAGCATCCTTAGGATCGACAAAACCTTTCTGATTGTATCACATACAACCTTTCCTTACGAAAACTGGTAAGGAAACTTGTTTTGACATCCATCTGCCAGATTTCATAAATGCAGCTAATGCTAACATGATTCCGACGGACTTAAGCATCGCTACGGATGAGAAAATCTCATCGTAGTCAACTCCTTGAACTTGTGAAAATACTCTTTGCCACAAGTCGAGCTTTATAGACGGTAACATTACCGTCCATGTCCGTCTTCTTCTTAAAGATCCATTTATCTCAATGGCTTGCCGATCATCGGGCAAGTTCACCAAAGTCCATGCTTTGTTCTGATACATGGATCCTATCTCGGATTTCATGGCTTCTAACCATTTGTCGGAATATGGGCCCACCGAGACCGACGCTCCAGACGCCTTCCATATATTTCGTGATCGCCGTGTATTTCTTTTGCTTGCTCTATTTATTTTGCATTGCATCATGGCATTTAATTTTTAAAACTCAACTAAGTAAATTACATGGATCTTCGATCCATTTAAATCGAGGGAAATGCACATGGTGATTTCTCTTTATAACATATCCTCCCAATATTAGGGAGCATATTAAATATTTCTTTAATTTGGAAATCACCATAACACACTTGCAAATTATCCCAATGCCTTTGTTATCTTAATTCTTGGTCTCCAATCTTGCCATATATTCTTTCATCATATTCCGGAGCTCCACCAAAAATCCGAACATTTTTGGACCTTCCCAACCCTCACTTCCTATTCAAATCATTTGTATTTAAATCAAATGAGTTTGAATTCAAATCTTTCAATCATGGCCTTTTCTATTTTCTCGGAACGAGCACATTTTTTTGTGAGTCCGGAGAAATTATCCGGGTGTCCAACTTCTTTCCCTAACCCTCTCTTTCTCTTCTTCTCTCTAGTTCTTTTCTGTTAAAGAAAGTATGGGAGAGAGAGGAGAGAGACAGCCCAGGCCGGCCCATCCTTCTTCCCCGCAGTCCACTTGGCCCAAGGCCCAGCCGCGCCATAACCCTAGCCCTGACCCTCCTCCTCTCGATCTCTCCCTCTCGTTCCCCTCCGCCGCCACCCATAGACGCATGCATCGAGCCAGGAGAGCCCTGCTCGATCCCCCCTCTCGATCTAACCCCATCTTCTCGTAGCTCCCCTCTCCCTCGATCCCCTCCTTCTTCCTTGAGGAGCGAGACCCCGCGCCTGCAGCCGTCGTCCTCCGTGCCCAGCAGGACCGTCGCGCCCTCGTCCCGATTCCCCAGCGCCGCCAACCTCCAGGAGCTCCCCCGCGTCCTTGATCCGGCGAGCCCCGCTGCCGGATTGCACTGCCGCCCGCGTCCGCCACCGCCTCCTCTGCTTCGCCTGTCCTCTGCTCCGCCTCCATCGCCGGCGACCACGACCAACGCCCACCTCTCGCAGCCCGAGCGCCACTGCCAGAGCTACTCCGTCCGCCACACGCTACCCTCCGTCCCGGCCGTCGTCGACCTCGTCTCGGCCTCGCCCGTCGCCTCTACTGCCCTCCTCGACGTCCTTCTCGTCCTCGCGTGGGCCATGGACGTGCGCTGCCGCTGGCCTCTGCTGTGCGCGTCCCGTCTCCCTCGTCGACGCCCTTGCTTCTGCTGCAAGGCCCAGCCAGCGCCCTGCCGGCCTGCCTCCGCTCAAGCTTCCGACCATCTCCTGCCGCTGACCACCACCATCGTCTCCTTGCTGCTGGCATCCCGAGGCCCCTTGTGATGTTTTGTGTTGGACCGTCAAGATCGGCAAGATCGACTACATGGACGCCAAGACCATACCAGGACCGCCAAGCATCGTATCCTGGATTTTTCCCCCAAGTACCATTCCGGCCGTCATTCGCCAAGTACCCCTTCGGATCACCAAGGTCGACTACCATCGTCGTGAACCGCTTTCAGAACATGCACTACTACGCTCAAGTTCCACTACAAGATGTACCACTACCGTCGCCGAAGCCCCGCGTAACGCAAGCGTCAAGTTCAACTACCCTTGTCGTGTACAACTACCATCGACCCCGAGTTATTCTGATTCGTCAAGTTCCTATCTGAAACGAACGTGAACGACTACTTCCACCACGGCCTGTGTACCTCTACTTCCTTCGACGAACTTGATTCGTTTTGAAATTGCACGCTTCAAAGGTATAACCGCCGAGAACGACCGCCCGTGGACGAATGCATATGTTGCATGAAATGCTCGCGTTTGCAACGTGCCTGACGTGTTTCTTGCATGTTCCCGTTGCCATGGCATCGACCCATGGGAACCCGGTTGCCGGGATCACCCCACCATCTTGCATGACACGCTCACGCCACGCTTCCTTTTGCACCGTTATCTCCATGAGCTACCGGAACCGATATGTTGCCGTGGCATCATTTTTGGATTCGTTGCCGTGGCACCCCTTTCTTCCACCACGGTGACAAATGCTTCATAACATGATCATGTCAATATTTTCATTAAATTGCATAAAAACTTGTATTGTCATCCGCATCATGACAACAACATTTAAAAATGTTTCTTATTGTTGTTTCCTTTAAATTGCTATTTATGCATATGGGGATTTTCCGGAATTGTTGTTTGTTGTTCCGGCCTCATTTAAACTTGCCTAAATAGTTAGTTTACTTATGTTTCACCTCTTGCCATGTTTAACAACATTTAATATTGTTGGGCACATAAACGAGAGAGAACTAAATAATTGATGTGGTGTTTCTTCAATATGCAACTTGTTGCATATTGAGCTTCACTTAATTTTTAGTATTGTTTGTGCATTTTGCCGTGCCATGCTCATTAAATCGGACATGCATCATACCTGATTGTGCATCATGTCATGTGTATGTGGTGGTTGTTTACTATGTTGTTTCCTTCTTTCCGGTTGTGCTTCTCCTTGATAGTTCCGGTTACGTTGCGATTGTGAGGATTCGTTCGACTACGTCCGTTGGTCTTCTTCATGGACTCGTTCTTCTTCCTTGCGGGATCTCAGGCAAGATGACCATACCCTCGAAATCACTTCTATCTTTGCTTGCTAGTTGTTCGCTCTATCGCTATGTTGCGCTACCTACCACTTGCTATATCATGCCTCCCATATTGCCATGTCACGCCTCTAACCCACCTTTCCTAGCAAACCGTTGTTTTTCTATGTTTCCGCTTTTGCTCAGCCCCTCTTATAGCGTTGCTAGGTGCAGGTGAAGATGAAGATTGCTCCATGTTGGATTATGTTTATGTTGGGATATCACAATATCTCTTATATTTTAATGCATCTATATACTTGGTAAAGATTGGAAGGCTCGGCCTTATGCCTGGTGTTTTGTTCCACTCTTGCCGCCCTAGTTTCCGTCATACCGGTTTTATGTTCCTTGATTTTGCGTCCCTTACGCGGTTGGGTGATTTATGGGACCCCCTTGACAGTTCGCTTTGAATAAAACTCTTCCAGCAAGGCCCAACCTTGGTTTTACATTTGCCTCACCTAGCCTTTTCCCTTGGGTTTCCGGAGCCCGAGGGTCATCTTTATTTACCCCCCCCCCCCCGGGGCCAGTGCTCCTCTGAGTGTTGGTCCAAACTAGAGCCCTTTGCAGCGCCACCTCGGGGAAACTTGAGGGCTGGTTTTAGTTGTACGGACTGCTCATCCGGTGTGCCCCGAGAACGAGATATGTGCAGCTCCTATCGGGATTTGTCGGCACGTTCGGGCGGCTTTGCTGGTTTTGTTTTACCATTGTCGAAATGTCTTGTAACCGGGATTCCGAGACTGATCGGGTCTTCCCGGGAGAAGAAATATCCTTCGTTGACCGTGAGAGCTTATAATGGGCTAAGTTGGGACACCCCTGCAGGGTATAAACTTTCGAGAGCCGTGCCCGCGGTTATGTGGCAGATGGGAATTTGTTAATATCCGGTTGTAGAGAACTTGACACTTGAACGTAATTAAAATGCATCAACCGCGTGTGTAGCTGTGATGGTCTCTTTTCGGCAGAGTCCGGGAAGTGAACACGGCTTTTGAGTTATGTTTGACGTAAGTAGGAGTTCAGGATCACTTCTTGATCATACTAGTTGACGACCGTTCCGTTGCTCCTCTTCTCGCTCTTATTTGTGTATGTTAGCCACCATATATGCTAGTGCTGCTGCAGCTCCACCTCACTACCCTTTCCTACCCTTAAGCTTAAATAGTCTTGATCTCGCGGGTGTGAGATTGCTGAGTCCTCGTGACTAACAGATTCTACCAAAACAGTTGTAGGTGCCGACAATACCAGTGCAGATGACGCAACCGAGCTCAAGTGGGAGTTCGACGAGGAACGTGGTCGTTACTATGTTTCTTTTCCGGATGATCAGTAGTGGAGCCCAGTTGGGACGATCGAGGATCTAGCATTTGGGGTTGTCTTCTTTTCTTTTGGTTCCGTAGTCGGACCTATGTGTATACTCTGATTGATGTATGATTTTATTTATGTATTGTGTGAAGTGGCGATTGTAAGCCAACTCTTTATCCCATTCTTGTTCATTACATGGGATTGTGTGAAGATGACCCTTCTTGCGACAAAACCACAATGCGGTTATGCCTC
Source organism: Triticum aestivum (assembly GCF_018294505.1). Classification (NCBI taxonomy): domain Eukaryota; kingdom Viridiplantae; phylum Streptophyta; class Magnoliopsida; order Poales; family Poaceae; genus Triticum; species Triticum aestivum. The sequence goes on along the minus strand of NC_057814.1, from coordinate 293,664,542 downwards.
TAAGTCGTGCCTCCACACGTGGGAGATATAGCCGCATCATGGGCGTTACAGTTGGATACTGCCGCCATCGAGCCTCGCGGCCCGCCGGACACTCCTGCCTACTACGCACGAGACGCGTCAAGCTTTTGGCTCGACCTCTGTTTGCAGAAAGTTGTAATCTGCGAAGTGCCCACACCATCAGAAGACTACATGGATTACAAGCTCATTGCCTTGTTCAACATGGGATTGGTCTATCTGGAATCCGGTCGCCATACATGGTTATGGCTCATCATCAATCCTGTTGAGGCAACATTTATGTCTGATGCTATAGTGCATGATGGCATCGTTTACGCGGTCGACGCACAGATTGGCTGCCTATACTGGTGGAATCTATCGTCGTGTAATTGTTCTATGTCATCTCATCTTTACCTTATAAATACGACTGCCTGTTCATTTGTTACAAATTTAGAATGCATAGCATGTCTATAACCACATCATTGCTATATGTTCCTCTCATTTCCTAGATTTTTATGACCACACATGTTATTGTTAGAGTTGATATGAGAACAATTGGCATCTAATGATTGTTAGAATACATATTATGAGCATAACATCATGATTGCTATATGTTACTCTCGTTTACAAGATTTTTATAACAACGCATGTTATTGCCTAGAGTTGCTATGAGAACAATAGTAGTAAGTGCGATGGTAGAATATGAGTAGGCGCTGTCATAGCTGTTTTCCTCTCATTGTTACATGATGTTTGAACCATGACATATTGCTAGAATATGAAAGCCATTGGCTTATTTTTTTAACTTGGGGTATGATTATGACCACGACATTGCAATTCTTTGTCTATGATATGTGTCACTGTTATAATAATCTTAATTCCACACATACACTGAACATGATTGTTTATTTTTGTCCTTTGGTTCTCCAATTTGAATTGTTGCAGCAGACGCAAATGCGCTGGCCTTCATGATTCTAGGACCTGGAATCATACCAGCCGATGGGTGGTGGTTTATCGCTCGTTCAGCTGACGGCGGTCATTTGATGCTCATTCGCATGTACCAACTTGACCAAACCATTACATCAAACCACATGCAGTCACTACAAAAAAAAACACACGTCCGTGACATTTTGGGCCGAACGAAATTTTTTTCTGTCATACATATGACACTTCTATGATGATAATTGTGACAAAACCCGGTATCATCATAGATGTGGTGGGCTCCTACTTCTATGACAAAAAATCATGACAGAAAATGGGCTTTTCATCCTGGGCGGGCCGGAGACGCAGCTGCATGACATTCTTTGGGCCGTCCATGACGGAAAAAACCGTGGTAGAAGCGAGGGCGAGGAAAATTTCGGGGAGTTCCCGGTTACGGTGGGAGGTCGGGGGCCGAGCGATGCGCGTTTCTCTTGTACACGTACGCGCGTGTGTGCGAGGCGTTGGCTCTAACTGAACCCGAGCGAGGCGTTGGGCTCTAACTGAACCCGAGTGATTGCACTGCAGGCTACGCGTTACTGAACCCGAGCGATCGATCGATGGCTGTTAACTGAACCCGATCGAGCGATTCCTTCGCTACTGCTGCTAACTGAAGCCGATCGATGCTGCCTCTGGATGAACAGTGAGCGTTGCTGGGGGGTTTGGATGAACAGTTCCCGGTGGGGGTGGATGAACAGGACCCCGTGGTGTTGCCTCTGGATGAACAGGACCCCGATCGATCGAGCCGGTTGGGGCTGGATGAACAGGACCACGTGGAGGGCAGGATGAACAGGACCACCCCGTGGAGGGCAGAATGAACAGTAGACGATGGAGGGCTGGATGAACAGTAGCCCGTGGAGGGGTGGTTGAACAGGAGCCCGTGGAGAGGGCTGGTTGAACAGTAGCCGGTGGAGTAGCGCGTGGTGGAGGCTGGATGAACAGGAGCCCGTGGATGAACAGTCGCAGGTGAAGGCTGGAGGAGGTCGACGGTGGATGAACAGTAGCCCGTGGAGGTGGGAGGGGGTCGACGGTGGAGATGAACAGTGTCCCGTGGAGTCCCGTTTTGCGGTACGCCACACCCCTCCCGATGAACAGGACCCCCGTTTCCACCGTAGCACTCCAACACAAGTCCGTTTCCTCCGTTTTGCGGTACGCCACACCCCTCCCGATCAACAGGACCCCCGTTTCGACCGTAGCGCTCCAACACAAGTCTGTTTCCTCCATTTTGCGGTACGCCACACCCCTCCCGATCAACAGGACCCCCGTTTCGACCGTAGGAGGTCCGTTTCCTCCGTTTTGCGGTACGCCAGAGCCCTCCCGATGAATAGGATCCCGTTTCAAATGTGGCCGGTCGAACACAAGGCCGTTTCCTCCGTTCTGCGGTACGCCAGGCCTCGTTTCCATCGACTATTCCGTCCAAGCCCTCCCGATGAACACGACGACGCATTCCGTTCCGACCCAGCCGGTTGGCTCCCCATGAACACGACGACGACGCTATTTCTCCGTTCCGACCCAGCCATGTACACGAGCCATGGCCGTACGTATGCGCGAGTAGGCGTTTGAGACCCTGCCCATATGTACGTACGTGGCCGTATTTTCTTTCTTGCACACTGGCCGCTGTACGTACGTGTACATGCTACGTGCCCGCCTCTACTACGACACGTGCGCGCCTCTACATCGACCAGTATGTACGTACACGTTCGCGACCAGAAAGACAATGCTACGTACGCTTCGACCAGGTGGGTCCCGACTGTCAGGCACTTCCTTGCCTGCGAAGATGTAGCTGGTGGGTCCCAGCAGTCAGGGGGGCGAATCGTTTTTTTTGCCCGGACGCACTTCCTTGCGTGCGAAGATGTAGCTGGTGGGTCCCAGCAGTCAGGGGGAAACTTTTTTTCGCGAAATACAATGGCCCGTCCGGTGGGTCCCAGCTGTCAGGTGGAGGAATCATTATTTTCCGCATAATAAGGAGGCACTTCCTTGCTGCGGCAGTGGACCCAGCTGTCAGCCTCTCCACGTACAGTCCACGTCCGATGGAAGTCGTTCCCTGACCACGTTGACCACGCCGCGCCGACAGCACTAGGGCGGTGGACAACGGCGAGGCCTAGGAAGGGGACGACGGGGAGCCGGGGAAGACGCGGCACTGGAAGCCTGCGCGGAGAGGAGTACGAGGGTTCACTGGTTCGGCTGCGGTGTGAGGCTGCCGTCGCCGCAGGGCCTGGCCAGCGGTGGGAATAGTAGGGGCGGTGAGGCCTCCGTGGCAGTACAGCCGGCCACGGGAGGCAAGAGCATGCGGCACGACCGGCCCTGCTTTGGGCGGCTGAAGCAAGAAGACCAGAGCTTGAAGAAGCACTACGGCCATTGGATGGACATCGTGAGGTCACTAGAGCTAGAATCGTTCATATTGACTAAAGTTGACAAAGGCCCCCGTCCCAGTCCACTTAGTAGGCCCACAAGTCAGCCTCCCACCATGGTGGGTCCCAGCTAGCTGGGGGAGTATTCATTTTTTGTGCGTAATAAGGAGGCACTTTCTTGCGTGCGAAGATATAGCTGGTGGGTCCGAGCTGTCAGCGGCGGTAACGTTTTTTCGCGAAATACAGAGCCCCTTTCGGTGGGTCCCTAATGTCAGGTGGAGGAATCATTATTTCGCGCGTAATAAGGAGGCATTTCCTTGGGTGCGGCCGTGGACCCAGCTGTCGGCCTCTCCACGTACAGTCCACTTCAGATGCATGTCGGTCGTTGACCACGTTGACCAGGCCGTGCCGAGAGCACCAGGGCGGTGGATGATGGCGAGGCCTAGGAAGGGAACGACACGGAGGCAGGGAAGACTCGGTAGTTGTTTCCCACACGGAGGGGAGTATGACTGTACGAGGGTTTACTGGTTCGTCTGCCGTCGCCGGAGAATAACAGTAGGTGTGGGTGAGTAGAGGGATGGCTAGGCCAGCGATGGCAGTACGGTGGGGCGGTGAGGCCTGCACGGCAGCAGAGCCAGCCGCGGGGAGGAGGGAGCAGGCAGTCCCGCCGGCGCTTGTTTGAGCGGCTGGAGCAGGAAGAGCAGAGATTGAAAAAGCACGACGGTCGTTGGATGGCCATCCAACAGTCACTGCTTGTGCGTCAACCTTTTTTTAGGAAAGCCTCAAATCTGTGGAAAACAACATACAGCCCATCTGCCATTATTTCTAATAATTTACAGCCCATTTGCTAATTATTAACGTTTTTTTTTGGAGCCCATATTCTTTTTCTTAGCATTACAACCCATATTGTGGCCACGGTTAAAAAATTATACGAAATTTTGCATATTTCGGTGCGGTCCGAACTGTTTTTAATCCCGAAATTTCGACTCACATTCAAACTGATTTTAAAAATAAATGTATATCAATATAAAATCCAACAAATTCTCCATGCATAAAAATTAATGTAATTTAAAATCTCGAAATGAAAAAAAAGATATTTGAAACTAATTGCCAGTTTGATGTGTTTTAAAAATGTACAGTCCATTTCCCATTACTGATGGGCCATTTTCGCGGCCAGCCGAATGAAAGCTCTCCTCGTCTTGAAAGATTTGCAGCCCAACAGGCCTGACAAAGTGACTTACTTGGCAAATCACAAAAAAACTAGGTTGTGGCCGTGGACCCAGCTGTCAGCCTCTCCACGTACAGTACTCTTCCGATGGAAGTCGTTCCTTGACCACGTTGACCACGCCGGGCGGAGAGAACCATGGCGGTTGACCACGGCGAGGCCTAGGAAGGGGATGACGCGGAGCCGGGGAAGACGCGGCAGTGGAAGCCCGCGCGGAGAGGAGTACGAGGGTTCACTGGTTCGGCTGTGGTGTGAGGCTGTTGTCGCCGCAGGGCCTGGCCAGCAGTGGGTATAGTAGGGGGCGGTGAGGCCTCCACGGCAGCACAGCCAGCCACGGGAGGCAGGAGCATGCGGCACGACCGGCGCTGCTTTGGGCGGCTGGAGCAAGAAGACCAGAGGTTGAAGAAGCACTACGGCCGTTGGATGGACATCGTACGGTCACTGGAACTAGGATCGTTCATATTGACTAAAGTTGACAAAGGCCCCCGTCCTAGTCAACTTAGTAGGCCCACAAGTCAGCCTCCCACCATGGTGGGTCCCAGCTAGCTGGGGGAGTATTCATTTTTTTGTGCGTAATAAGGAGGCACTTCCTTGCGTGCGAAGATATAGCTGGTGGGTCCGAGCTGTCAGCGGCAGTAACGTTTTTTTCACGAAATACAGAGGCCCTTTCGGTGGGTCCCTGATGTCAGGTGGAGGAATCATTATTTTGCGCGTAATAAGGAGGCATTTCCTTGCGTGCGGCCGTGGACCCAGCTGTCGGCCTCTCCACGTACAGTCCACTTCAGATGCATGTCGGTCGTTGACCACGTTGACCAGGCCGCGCAGAGAGCACCAGGGCGGTGGATGACGGTGAGGCCTAGGAAGGGAACGACACGGAGGCAGGGAAGACTCGGTAGTTGTTTCCCACACGGAGGGGAGTACGACTGTACGAGGGTTTACTGGTTCGTCTGCCGTCGCCGGAGAATAATAGTAGGTGTGGGTGAGTAGAGGGATGGCTAGGCCAGTGATGGGAGTACGGTGGGGCGGTGAGGCCCGCGCGGCAGCAGAGTCGGCCGCGGGGAGGAGGGAGCAGGCAGTCCCGCCAGCGCTTGTTTGAGCGGCTGGAGCAGGAAGAGCAGAGATTGAAAAAGCACGATGGCCGTTGGATGGCCATCCAACAGTCACTGCTTGTGCGTCAACCTTTTTTTCAGGAAAGCCTCAAATATGTGGAAAACAGCATACAACCCATCTGTCATTATTTCTAATAATTTACAGCCCATTTGCTAATTATTAACGTTTTTTTGGAGGCCATATTCTTTTTGTTAGCATTACAGCCCATATTGTGGCCACGGTTAAAAAATTATACGAAATTTTGCATATTTCGGTGCGGTCCGAACTGTTTTTAATCCCGAAATTTCGACTCACATTCAAACTGATTTTAAAAATAAATGTATATCAATATAAAATCCAACAAATTCTCCACGCATAAAAATTAATGTAATTTAAAATCTCGAAATGAAAAAAAAGATATTTGAAACTAACTGCCGGTTTGATGTGTTTTAAATATGTACAGCATATTTCTCATTACTGATGGGCCATTTTCTCGGCCAGCCGAATGAAAACTCTCCTCGTCTTGAAAGATTTGCAGCCCAACAGGCCTGACAAAGCGACTTACTTGGCAAATCACAAAAAAAACTGGGCTGTGGCCGTGGACTCAGCTGTCAGCCTCTCCACGTACAGTACTCTTCCGACGGAAGTCGTTCCTTGACCACGTTGACCACGCCGCGCGGAGAGCACCATGGCGGTGGATGACGGTGAGGCCTAGGAAGGGGACGACGCGCAGCCGGGGAAGACGCGGTAGTAGAAGCCCGCGCGGAGAGGAGTACGATGGTTCGCTGGTTCGGCTGCAGTGTGAGGCTGCCGTCGCCGCAGGGTCTGGCCAACGGTGGGAATAGTAGGGGCGGTGAGGCCTCCGCGGCAGCACAGCCGGCCACGGGAGGCAGGAGCATCCGGCACGACCGGCGCTGCTTTGGGCGGCTGGAGCAAGAAGACCAGAGGTTGAAGAAGCACTACGGCCGTTGGATGGACATCGTACGGTCACTGGAGCTAGAATCGTTCATATTGACTAAGTTGACAAAGCCCTTCGTCCCCGCAACTTAGTAGGCCCACAAGTCAGCCTCCCACCAAGGTGGGTCCCAGCTAGCCGGGGGAGTATTCATTTTTTTGTGCGTAATAAGGAGGCACTTCCGGTGGGTCCGAGCTGACAGCGCGGCGAACATTTTTTTCACGAAATACGGTGGCCCGTCAGGTAGGTCCCAGCAGTCAGGGGGCAAACTTTTTTTCGCAAAATACGGTGGCCCGTCCAGTGGGTCGCTGCGGTCAGTTGGAGGAATCATTATTTTCCACGTAATAAGGAGGCACTTACTTGCTGCGGCCGTGGACCCAGCTGAGACTCTCCACGTACAATATACTTCCGATGGAAGTCGTTCCTTGACCACATTGACCTCGCCGTGTTCCGTTGCATGCATGCGTCCATGGGCGTGGTGCGTCCCACTGTCAGCCTCTCACGTACAGTCATATTCCGATGACTCTCGGTTGTTGACCACGTTGACCACACCGTGCCGAGCGCACCCAGACTAGAACGACCCGGAGATGGGGAAGACGGGGCAGTGGAGTCGCAGATGGAGAGGAGAGGGAAATTTCACTGGTTCGGGTGCGCAGCAGCACAGCCGCGGTGCCGCCCACGGGAGACAGGAGCAAGAACATAGGTTCAAGAAGGAGCACGGCTGTTGGATTAACATCCAACGGTCCAGCTGCTAGAATCACTTGTTGATTAAGTTGACAAAGCCGTGCGTACACGTCCGCTTAGTAGGCCCACAAGTCAGTCACCAAATCTGACGGGTCCCAGCTGTCGACGGGATGAATAATTTTTTCGCAAAACAAGGAAGCACTTCCTTCCGTGCAAAGATACAGCCGGTGGATCCCAACTGTCAAGTGGAGGAAGCATTTTTTTCAGCTTAATAAGGAGGAACTTTCCTTGCGTGCGACCATGGACCTCGTGGGTCCCAGCCATCAAGCTCTCCACGTACAGTCCTCTTCCGATGACTCTCGTCTGTTGACCACGCCGCACCGAACGCAGCGAGGCGGTGGACGACGGCGAGGCCCCGGACGGGAACGACTCGAAGATAGGAAAACGCGGCAGTGGAGTCACAGATTGAGAGGAGGAGAAGGGTTATAACTGGTTCTGTTGCGCCGTGGGGTTGTAGTCTGTGGAGAATAATAGGAGGTGTCGAGGGGTGGAGGGATAGCCTGGCCGGCGGTGGGGTAGCGCTTCACAGCGATGCGTGCTAAGCAGAGCCGCTAGCCGCCGGAGGCCGGACCAAGCGGTCCCGGCGATGCTGGAGGAAGAAGACGAGAGATTGAAGGTGCATGCCGGCCGTTGGATATAAATCCAATGGCTGTGGATGACACAATCATTTGTTGACCAAGTTGACAACGCCCTGCGTAGGCTTCGACCTATTGGCCCACATGTCAGCCTGCAAAAATGTGGCATATATTTAACCCGTGTTTTCTAGAATGTACAGTCCATTTGTTGGGCTGGGTGAACAAATAATTTTGCGTCAATCAGGCCCATTTAAATTTTCTAAGAAAACCCAGCCCATTTGCACTTCCTTGAAATACACGTATTAGGTGGGCTCGTTATATATATAATGTTATGTTAGAAGGAGCAATTAATATCAAAGAATAAACCGGAGAGGCACATTATATATATATAATTAAGAAATTAGCGACTTATTGCTCAAAATTAAAATGAGCGCGTTATTATTAAATTGGTCCTTAAAATCTTCGCAAGCTTTTGTACGCAATCACCAGGATTTTCCTTGCATGTGAGTCAAAAACAACCAGGATTTTCCTTGCCAACTTCCGTTAAACATTTACTTTTATAAGTTAATAACACGTGGGATGTTTTTATAATGTATATATAAGTCTCTATAAAATACACGATAATAGTAATAATATAAATATATATAATGTGGTTAGAAGGGAAAACATAAATTGGACACAACATTACTTTTATAAGAGACCTGCGTTTTATACCCCACAGTAGGCATACTAACAAGTTCACACACAAATACAACAGAAAAGGTAAACATTCATATCAAACTCAGGTTCACAGGACACGTTCATATTCATAGCCAACATTCACTATCAACAACTCAAAAGATTCATATATACACAAGCTCAGCATATCTATGCATCCAAATGATTGATAGATCACACGACAATATTCATACATAATTCGCAAAAAGATTCAGATATACACATGTTCAGTATGTTTATGCATCCAAATGATTGAGATCACAGCCAATATGATCCATGGAGGAACTTTAATTACCTAGGGTACAGACTGGTAAATGGTGTTCAATCGGAGGTACTTCTTGCTAAAATTAGTTCTTGTACGAGTAAACTTTCGAGTACATAAGAGGCAGCATAGACAATCTGAACTTTGCTTGTAGGTTTATCCTCAAATAGTGGCCTCGTGCCGAGGGAGGTCTGAGCAACTTGGCCACTACTTTCATCCAACTAATTTACTAGCTCATCTTGGTCCTGTATCTCGCCAAAATTCTACATTGCAGATGAGAAAGGAGGCGGTTGAGAAAATGAACCACCCAAATTTTTTGTGCAGTTCAACTGAAATGGAGCATCCTTGGCGTGCAGACTGATTAAGTGCCAGATGAATATATGCGTCAACCAACTTGTCTGGAATCTTTAGACTCCATGCCATATAGTTCGCTACCATATGTGTCGATAACCAAAAGGCACAAGTTGGGACCAAAGACTGGACTGCGTTTTTCTGGGCTATGCACCAAGCAATATTTTTGGCGTTCACTCTCCTAATACTTGGAGTTTGACAATTGGTTGACGCCGGTTGATAACCGAATGAATATAGGCACTTCTTGTCAACATCGATGCTTGTCTAAGTGAACTTTGGAGTACATAGCAGCAGCATAAGTACCTGTCCATTTGATCATTTTGTGCAGTTCTACTGAAATCACCCGATGTAATGATTTGCCTGCGAGTTCAGGCTCCAACTTACTCCTTTATGAAATCGGCAAACAGTAGCACAATACTAAATTACCAATACATATGACAGGCACAATAATCAGGATAAAGACCAGTACCAACCTGTGTGAGGTAGCATATCAATTACTATTTCCTTTGACTGGAAGCCGAGATAAGCCAAGCGACTGACAGCAAAGGAAGAAAGCAAGCGGAGATTAGCGACTGACAGGAAAGGACGGAAGCTATCGAGGCAATGAAGCACCCAAATTTTTGTGGAGTTCCACCAAAATCGAGCATCCTTGTTGGCACATATATTGAGAGAGTGAGATTACTGTAATAGTGGGACTAGTTGATGAAACATACACTAACAAATAGAAGCACCCTCATTATCTTAATGGGTAAAGTTAGCAACATAGTAGTCTTGCTTAAAGAGAGGTATTAGTTTATTTAATCAGTGCCAATTAGCTCAACTCAACACTCAAAGCATTGCCATTTATCATAGGTTGCAAAACTTTAACGTGCAAAGATAAAGGAGTTTCTCACGACAGTAGCATGATACAAATAGAGATGATAGCAAACTAATATGGATGAAGGCCTTAGGCCCGTACCAACCTAAGAAAAAAAGCTTATTCATGTAGTCCCATAAGAGATGATAAAGCACTCACTGGAATCACACAATAGTATATATTTCTGTGCACTTCCAATGTATGGTTCAAATCACTCTTGTTTACCAGTGCTGAGATTATATCGAAAGATTATCAAGAACTTCCAGCAGAGTTAAAGCACTGGCTGGGATACAGTTCATTGTATTGTCTTGTGTAGTTCCACTAAAATGTATGATTGGCACAACATGATCCCTATTTGCACAAGTAGGAACAAGGTGAAACCTTCATTAGCTTAGTGAGAAAGGATAGGAAGACATTAGCATATTACTCAAACAGTAGCATCAAATTCATGATGGACAATACGCAAAACATTGCCTCATTGAAGCAATGGCAATAAATTGACATGCAAAACAATAGCACTATTATGTCATGACACTAATAATATTCCCTCCCTGCTCCACCACATGATTCACCTCCATAGACAAACATACACACGTACATGATTCAGCATAGGGTCCTACTAAAGATTTGTTTAACTCCAACAGGAAAATTAGGCAGTAATAAATTAGTGGTACTTAAGTACTCCTAATTAATTAAGTGAGACAGCAGAAGTGGAAGGGCTCCCTAGAGGATCGTCTCACATGTAAGGTAGTCGTTGCCGGAGCCCTTGAATGGCCTCGACTGAGGCCTCTGGCTTCAGCAAGATCGCCTTGGCACTGTTTATTCTTCTTCTTCCTCCTCTTCATGCTCTGTTTCTCTTTCTCCTCACCAGTTGGTGAAACCAAGTACATGATTGGCCTTCTAATTCAGAATTGGTTTTGTCAGTGAGGGAGTACAAGTGTACTTGTAAAAAACAGCATTATTTTCTCATGGCAGTCGGAAAATAGAGATGAACACATGCATTAAATATCATTCTTACCTAAAGGAAGGTTATGGCGCCAATATGGATGATGGGGATTGGAACACAGATCTCCCTTTGTGCAGTTCCACCAAAATGAACCAACTGTTCCATTCTGACATTCTAGTTAAACAGCACAAAAGTCACTTCTTTTAAGAAGAGTTTTGTGCAGTGCACCAAAAGGTCACAACAGCAACCAGGTGAATTGGCTATCCCTGTTTGCACAAAAAGGCATAGAGGAAACAGTCAGAGTCTCAAACAATTACAGGCAAAAACATTTGGCTAAACTTGTCATGGCTTATAACAGTGGCATGGCTTCATTTTTACCAGGGACATTAGATTAAGAATAGCTAAGGCTGCGTTCGGTTCACAGGTTTGGTGCAGGATTTTCGTAGGAACACAATTCCTATGGTATTCTTTCCCTTCCAACCGTTCGGAACACGGGAAAGGTGAATAGTGTTTCATAGGAAAGCTGGTCTGGTAGTACTGATTCCATAGGATTAGAAACATCCACGCGCTGCTCATTTTTTGGGCAGAAGCCCGAGGCAGGCGCTCGCTGCCATGCGCTAGACAGGTTGCTGTCCTGTGTTGCCGGAATAAAAAAATCAACCTATGTGTGGTACGTGAGGTGAGGACAAGAGTAGTCACTATGCAGCTGAATAAACAAATAGCATCTCATACTGCCAAGCATGCTACTCTAAAAAAACAAATCGGTACATTTCGTAGTCCATCCAAACACATTCTCTTGAGAGTTTCCTCCGGTTCGATGTTCCATAGTTTTATACCTACATTCCTTTCCTATTCCTCTATTTTCATCAAGACCTATGTTTTCTGCCCCTTTATTCCGAACGGAGCCTAAATATTTGGTATAAGGGCATGGGACAGTGGATGCACCAGCAGTCCAGCACCATGTACGTAAACAGGGGTATAAAGTGGTGATTCATAGTTTGTTGCCCCGAGAAACAAACATCCAAGAAACATATCTGGGTTGGTCCCATTTTTGTTCACTCTAGCCACCTACTCCTATGTGTGGATAGAAAATCTAGTCCTGGTTATACCACTGTGTACAGCGTTACCCCTATATTTCCCTTTTCGACCAAGAGACCGGTTGGATGACCAGTCTGTACTACTTTCACTCCCTTTCCTTCCTGTTTGTACCAAGTCCGATGTACTCCCTCCGTTCGGAATTACTTGTCGCAGAAATGGATGTATCTAGATGTATTTTAGTTCTAGATACATCCATTTCCGAGACAAGTAATTCTGAACGGAGGGAGTACATACTGAATTCCCCCACCCCCACTTTATTTCTTGTTTGAACCAAGTACTCCCTCCGTCCGGAATTACTTGTCATCAAAATGGATGTGTCTAGAACTAAAATACATCTAGATACATCCATTTCAATGACAAGTATTTTCGGACGGAGGGAGTACAAGATTCGACTCCATGAAGTAGCTTTACCTCTAACAATAGAAGAAAAAAATATGTGACGTTGGACCATCCGATCGAGAGGGGCTGAGAGGTAGAAAATGATGCACATGCAGCGACGTAGTGAGCTGGGGAAGTAGAGCTAAGGCGGTTTCGAACGAAGATATACCTGAAGGTCGTCGGCATGTGGATAGGTGGGCGGCGGGAGGCTAGATCCGCCCACAGGCAATGACGAAGGGATCGGAGGACCTCCCGCGCCGGCGCTCGGCCAGAGATAACGGTGTGGCCGGCAGTGGGTCTCCTCCCTCGCTGTCGACGATGGCCTAAACGCTGCCCCTCCTCCCCTTCACCGGCGGAGGGGGATATGTCCGGATCTATAACCAGCGGTGAGGATAGAAAGCCAGTGTTTTTTGAATGGAGAAAGACAGTGTTACTACCCTTATCTTGTTTAGATCTGGAGAGGATGAGGGTGTGTGAATAGAGCAACCCTAGCAAGCAAGCGCGGACGCTCCGGCCTATATATACGTAGTGGGGTAGTTTTCCTTTTTCACTCCATCAAAACAATCGTTTAAAATTGTGTACTACTACATGCCAGGTCGCATTTTTTTTAGTTGTTGATTGTTTTTTGAGATAGCTACCCGCTTGTTCCAAGTGGTGTTACGGTGTGCCAGGTCGCACTTTGTATCGTTCAAGTCTGGTACTACAAGTCCCTCCATTAAATGAACAACCAACCCCTCGTAAAAATTGTGAACAAGCCCACGGCTAAAATTAGCAGAAACGTGGGTTGCCCCAACATGCATTATTATTTATATTTTCTACTCCCTCTGTTCCTAAATATAAGTCTTTTTTATAAGCCACACCTAAGACAAGAATTTTTTTATTAGCAGTGAAGCCCACATGTCATAGACACAAAAATTGTGGCAAGATTCCCTTAGGCAAGCCAAAGTGTGTCTAACAATTTGAGCAACTCAGGTTAGGCAAGTGTGGCAAGTGTGGGAAAATTAATGTGGCAACATAAGACAAACATAGTCACAATCCAAACAGGCCCGTAATTTTTTGTGACATGCATGAAAATTTGGTTAGTTAAATTTATAGTCAAAATTTGGCAAGGTGCATCAAATCAACACGTGCAAGTATCAAAACGAAAGTCACGGCATGCATGCATGCGTTGTACTCCCTCCGTTTCCAAATATAAGTCTTTTTAGATATTGCAACAAGTGACTACATACGAAGCAGAATATGTCTACTCCTACATACGAAGTAGCCCATTTTGAATGTGTAAAAAGACTTATATCGAGTGCAGTGCTTTGATATGTCACGTCAACTCGTACAAGACCGAGAAATTTGATTACTACAACGCCCTCTCCCTCGCGGACTGAGCTCCGGTGCCTTAACTGCACCTGCCTTTGGCTACATGACAGGAGGGCCAACCACCTGTTGGGCCCACCTGTCATAGACGCAAAGGCAGGAGCAGTAAGTAGAAGCTTTCGCTACACGCTATCCCTCCCGCACGAGGTGGACGGACATGCAGCAATGGATTCGATACTTTAGAAGTAGGAGTAACATCATTGTTCGTCTTCTCGAAGAGGCGAAGAACCAAGCACAACCCGAACGTGGCAGTTGCGAACGCTCGCGTGGTGCGGTTCCTTGGAGTACTAGCCAGGCTCTTGCATGAGACAAAATTGCTATTGTTTAACAATTAAACTCCATTATCCATTGGTTGATACTCATCCTGCATAGGTCCACGCACTTAGCACCGTTTCCTCCTGGGGTCACCAATGTTTATTTGCTAATTAATAGCATTGCATGCAATGAACTAGCCATTGCAAGTCATTAAAAGCATGCACACCTCTCATCTCTTATTGGCTGATATGTCAAGAAACAAGAAACAAGGTAGAAGTTAATGCACCGCGCCTAAGTGTTTTGGGACTATTTGGTTTTCGTAAGATGACTTACACACCTAGACAGAGGGAGTAGTATAGCCCTGTAAACCGGAAAGGAGTATTTGCCTTTCTAGAGATTTCAACAAGTGACTAGACTACACCGTGTGCAGTACTCCCTCCCTTCCGGTTTATAGGGCTCAAATCTCAAATCTCATGAACCAAGGCATTTTGCGATTGGAGGAATGTATCTCGTACTTTAAAAAACTACCCTAATTAAACTCATGCATTAATTACGTAGTTCTCTCGTTTTCCTCTCCGTCTTGGTCGCGGTGCACAATATTGAGCACTCCTATATGACTAGCCGCTCTATCTACATGCGGGACATTTCAAAGCATCCGGGCCCATGTGCCATCCACCAAATCACAGCGAGGTGCTACAGTCGAGACTCACCTGTCACCCCGGTGTGGCCGTCATGACCCGTCATATCACAAAACCCACACCTTTACCAGCAGTGGTAAGGAGGCCTCCAAGTTGGACTGGATGAAGCAACCATCATTTCACTGGAACGCTCGTTCAAGCCCTTTCTTCCCTTTCTTGAAGAAAACCTCACTCCAAGCTACTCACTTCTGCCATTTTTCTTCTGTACCGACGAAGGAAAGGTGGGCGAATCAGTTATGCTGCTATATTTTCATTCCAAGAATCTTCTTTTTGCGAAGCACCGACCGATTCTCACATCCTATTATTTTCCTGTTTTCATTGCGATTGTGGTTTCCTTTCGATTGCTTTTTGTTTGTCAATTCATTGATGGATCCTGGAGCACTAGGCAAAGAGTTGCCGGCGGACAACCCACTGGAGACAGCGATCTCCAGGAAGCGAGCACCGACCAACGAGTTGACCATGTTGGCGGGCCAACCCATGGAGATGAAGAACTCCAAGAAACAAGCACTGGCCAAAGAGTTGAGGACGTTGGCGGACGAACTCCTCAAAGAAAGTTGGAAGAACAGCAAGGGCCCCATCGTGCGTACCCCAGGAACTCTGATTGCCACCTATGTGAGGCTCAAGACCGATTTTGAGGAGATAGTCGCCGTTGAGAAGCAGTATTCCCCTGGCAAGGTGATGCCCCCCATCAAGGACGAGGAGATGGCCCCCGGAGGGATGAGATCCCCCGGTGAGCTGCACAAGGTAAAAAATAATGGCTTATTACCATAGTTGTCATTTTTGATTATTTGCAATGTGCTTGCTAATATGTTAGGGTTGTGCAGGTGCCGGTGGACGTCCTTGATGATTCCGATGTCGTGGCCCGTCCTGTTGGCATCGCCCGGAGATCGACTCCGATGCCGCTGTCCATCCTGTGGACATCGCCCTAGAGATCGATTCCGATGTCGCGGTCAGTCCTGTGGACATCGCCCTAGAAATCAATTCCCATGCCGCTGTCTGTGCTGCGGTCATTGCCCGAGAGATCGATGACAAGAAATAGTTGGTCGCGATAATCCTTCAGGGTAGTTTGCATTGCCCTGTGTTTAATTACCAGAACGATGCGTGTTATCAAACCATCTTAGGGCTAGTGCACTGTCTTGTGTGGGCGGATCTTGCTACTTTTGTTTGATAGTGAATCATGCGATGAATCCTGCGAACCCTCTCCGAGTTATGGAAATAGATGTATCCTCACCAGCTTTTGATGTAATATATGGCATGGTTAGATGTAAGTTTGAACTGTTTATCATATCAGCAGGGCTTGTTTGATGATTCTTGGTGTTAGTAGGCTAGCTACTGTGTGAGCTATAGTACTTGCAAAACACTCACCGAAGAGAAACGTTGGGGCTGATGAGCTCGTGGTACGCTTATACTTATCCCTCGTCGATCGACCAATAGCCCTAGCTCCTAAAATTGTAGGCTTAGCAATCGATCAGACAGTAGTCGACATACATTCAGGCCTCATTTGGTTCATAGGGTAGGAAAATCGTAGCAAAAGTACAGAGAACGTGCAACACAAAATCATATCAGTGCAGAGACGTACTCCCTCCGTTCCAAAATAGATGACCTAGGCGGGCTAGTTTGGCCTACTGGGTTTCAGTGATATGACATGGTACATTGCCGTCCAGTCTTCGCGTGTGGTAGCAGTATTGCGGGTACAGTAAGTTTTTTTGAAGAAGCGGAATTCAACGAAGTCATGATGGTTCCTTCGTCCGAACAACTTACAGTGGGAAAGGTTGGGCCTGCGATACGACCGGGGTAGACCAGGATAATTTTGTGCATGGCAGGTGGACCAGGATGGTCGACGTCCCACATGTCGGCGAATGAAAGTATTCTTTCCAATATAGAGGACGAGCAACGAGTATTCATTGTTTATTTTTGATGAAAGCTATTGTCTCCACTGTTACGATGGAGGAGTGTGAAACACGGTAGCCCAGTGAACTTGGCATGTGCACCACTCCCTCCTTCCTCATGCAATGCCCAGGTTACAACTTTTTCTCACTTTCTCTCTATCTATTTCCTCTCAAATGTTTTTTACCTTTCTTTTTTTAAGACACAATTGTTTTTTATGCCTTTTTTAGAATTATTTTTTTATACCTAGGAGCACGTGTAGAGACGGGCTCTTGCAGAGCCCACTCCTTGACTTTGTCAATGCATCTCTCTCTCCTCCACATAAGGAGTACTACTTGCTATGCATGGATGCGGCGGGCAGCTGGCGTCTTGAGGGGCCAGGGCGGTGAGAGCGGGCTCCGGAAGCGGTCCGGACTCCAGCATGGCCCACCTCACATTATCACCATATATTTCTTGGATTCCGTGCGCGGCGGGCGGGCAATCTCTTCTCCCTCCCCCGTTTCTCTCTTCTCAGCCGACGCCCGCCGAGCGATTAGATTTCGGCTATCGACGGTTTATTCAATTACGGTCCCACATGTCAGTGAAATTGCAAGACAACGTGTGTCCCCTCTGGTGAGCGGTGTGCGAGCCAGACTGTCGGGGGTGCCACGCGTACCAGTCGTAAGTGTGCCGCCTTTTCCTTTAGAACTTGCGAAGCGTAACATTTTCCCGCGATCGATCGATAGAAATCCAGAACAAAATGACAAAGGCGGTGATTTCCCGCTCGTTAGGCGGGCTAGTTTGAGTGATATGACGTGCTACAGTGCCGCCCACTTGCTCCATTTTTATGTAAGCAAGAGTTTACACTCTTACGCGGGAGGAGTGCGAAACACCGCGGATCTTATTTTGATCAAGGGATAACTGTTCCCTGCCAAATAATGGAGGATTGTTAGCGATTATAGCATGATAGTTAGGGCATATCCAGCGCTGGCCCACAAATTTACACCGGCATCTGTCCCAGGACACTGATGGATGCCATCCGATGCTGCCCGCATACCTTTCAACAACTATATGAACTAACCGGACGAAATTCGTGCAAACAAAGCAAATTTCAAATTAACTGGGTGAAATTCATTACATTTCGAAAACTTTTCCTACAAACTGGACGAAATTCATTACATATTTCGCACAAACCATACTAAAACCTACTGTAAACCTAATCTAAACGATCGCCGGTGCCCGACCACCATGTCCGGCCATGAACCCGAGAAAGCCGGCCATTGCCTTTGCCTCCTCCTCATCCACCTCGATAACCTCCTCCTCCAGAGCGGCGGCGACCTACCGTGTACTACTCTTCCTTGCTGCCGGCTGCGCCCGCGCACGTGCGCCGGCTTCGTGGTCGTGGCGGCGGAGGGCGGCCGGGGGGGTGCCGGCGATCTCCTTCGTTTGCTCCTGCGACAGTACGTCGAAGAGAGCTTTGGAGCACGCCCGGAGCGGAGCCGCCGATGTCCCTTGTCTGCTCCTGCGACAGTACATCCAAGAGAGCTTCGGAGCGCCAGGAGGCCATGGTTGAAGTGGTGCCGACAGAAGGAAGGGACCGGAGGAGAATAAGTGTGGGTCTTTGGCTATGGCTGGGAGATGGGGCTCAAGTTAATATAGCGGGCGAATGGCAATGAGCCGTGGCAGACGGATGGACAACTGGCGCCGGAGTAGGTTCGTCGGGCGTGAATGCGGACGCTGCTTCAGTGACTTAACTGCAGATGCGTTTGGGTTACTGACATGTGGGCCCAACGGGCATCTGGCCCGCATGTCAGTGACACACCAATTGCACCTGCAGTTAAGTCCGGTGAATGCGGCATTGACATTCTGGAGAGACGGTGACCGTTTCAGGCGGGAAGCGCGCGCTAGCGATGGAA
Source organism: Triticum aestivum (assembly GCF_018294505.1). NCBI lineage: Eukaryota > Viridiplantae > Streptophyta > Magnoliopsida > Poales > Poaceae > Triticum > Triticum aestivum. The sequence goes on along the minus strand of NC_057814.1, from coordinate 293,645,923 downwards.
GGGGTTTCGGTGTGTAGTGGCACTAAGATAGGTCGCTCACGATAGTACATACTCCGTACCATACTACCATAGTACCCTCTCTAGCTTAGGCTGTTTTATAGATTGTCATTGTGATGGACGATATACATGAGCAAGGCGGTCCGAGTATGACCGTTGGTGTTGAGCCAGGTGAATACATGCTCGGCGTTCGTGTAGGCCTCCATCAAACGTCTAAACAGTAATGTCAGGCACCACCGGGGCACGCAGGAGATGGGCTCGCCGTTTGCGTTGCGCCATGAGCAGGACTTTGATTTAGAGGGCGACGTGCATGCATTAGCATGCTTTGACAGCGTGAGAGTGAGTGTCTGACGCGAAGTATTTCATTTTCATTTGGCTGACGAGGGTGCGTTGCAGCGACGAGTCCGTGGTTTGATTCCCCACATACGCATAATTTTGGTTTTTACAGTATTTCTTTCTCCATTGACAGGTAGGCCCGCGTAGATAGATAAAGAACACGAGCTGATGAGGCGCATGCGAACTGTTTGACTGGTCAACCAGACAAATACGGAGCTATACGCTAAGCCAGTGACCGTATAATCACCATATCTCGTATACAATGATCAAAGTGAGCTATCAAGACAAGTTCGATGACCGCCAATGCATTTTACTCGGTAATAAATGACCAGGATTGAAGGGGAATCCAAATTTTCTTTGTCTTCTGTCCTTGAGCTCTTGACAAACCAATGCACTATACGGTTGTCCGGCCACTCCACCCTAGAGCTCTCACCAAGCGTCGTTCATGCCACCGCGACGCACACTAACCGGTAAGGCAGCGATGGCATCCCGCCGCGCCGAGTTCCTCGCCTCCCACGACCGCACACAAAATGGTAGGGAAGCGATGGCATCCCGCCGTGCCGAGTTCATCGCCGCTCGCGACCTCACAACTATGTGGGAGGAATTTGAAGATGCCAAGGCCGAATGGGCGGTAGAGCAAGAGGCGGCCAAAGCCGCACAGAGGGAGCGGAAAAGTCAGAAAGCATTCAAGAAAAGAGAGGCCCGCCGCCGCAAGAAAGAAAAGGACGCACGCGCTGCTGCGGAGAGGTCGGCGGAGATCCAAGCACGGTGTGGTGTCGCCGACAAAGCCGGGAAGGAGAACGACGGCGTCTGGCCAGCATGTGAGAAGTAGTAGTACTAGTAGTTAGTGTGTGTGTCTGTGTCTGAGTACGAGCATGTACCAATACTACTAGTTACTACTGTAGTTTTTAGAGCAAATTACCAGTACATTAGCCTCGACTAAATGGAAAAATTCCTATCCTAAGCATCAAATGGCATCTCTTTCTCTATAGGAATTGAGATGCATGTCATCTCACTTCCTATGATTTTCATATTCCTATCCGATGAACGAAAGGAAGCCTTTGTTGGAGTAACTACTGTAGCTAGCAGTATTGCTGGTACAGTAGTTTTCTTCAAGAAGCGGAATTCAACGAAGTCATGATGGTTCCTTCGTCCGAGCAACTTCAAAGTGGGAAGTGGGCCTGCGATTTGACGGCTCATTAGTCATTGTTACTGCGGCGCGACGACCTGGGTGAATCTCCCTTGGAGTTTTGCGTGCATGGCAAGTGGACCAGGATGGTCGACGTCCCACATGTTGGCGAACGGAAGTATTCTTTCCGATATCGAGGAGCAAGGAAACCGCGTGGTATAGTATCACTGCTGATTGGTTCGCAAAAAAAATAGTATCACTTCCGATTTATAATTATTTTTTACTTCTGATGAATGCTAGCGTTTCAACTCTTACGACGAAGGGTGCCAAACACGGCACGTGCTGGATGTCCCACACGTCAGCGAAAGGAGTGGGACATGAACAGCGTGGTAGAGCCCAGCGTAAAAAAACAGCGTGGTAGAGCGTCTCCACTTCTGGGTCGGAGACCACACGTAGTAGTACTTAGTGGTATGAACGATACAAAGTGCGACCTGGAGAGAAAGACACATCTAGTTGGAAGGTCTCGGGGCATACACGTAAACAAATATAAAAGTTAATATGTGCCTCCAACTAATATAGTAGTAGTAGAGTACTTAGGCACGTACTCCATAACATCACCGTGCATTGCACGTACAACATTTAGTGGTAGTACGTAGTAAGAGACAAATGCCGCCCAAGACCCTTCTCGACCTACTTTTGGGTGTTTGGTAGAGTGTGTGGAGGGTGCATGAGCCCACACTAGTTTAGCACAAATACACTAGAAGCATGCATGAAGAGAGCATGCATGAAGAGGTGTAACGCCCCAGGACCGACGCTCCGATTGCCTTCCTTGTTTTGCGAGTCAGCTGTGTTTTATTTGTGTGTTGCATTCATCATCGCATCATTTGCATTGCATCGGCACTTCGTTGCCGTCATGTTTTAAAAATTTGCATTTGTTCGTAGTTGCCGCGTTCCCCCCTTGTCTTCGTTGACCGTTCCGAGACCAACCGTGTTTTCGGTTCCCTCTTGTCAAACCAACTAACCTCTCTCGTCAGCCCGCGATCCCCTCCCGCACGTCCGAAAGTTGTCCCGTAACCGACTCGGTTTGTTGTTACCGTTGGATTCGGATCATCCCCAAACATCTACAAAACATCTACGTTTTCTTTGTTGGACGCTCTAGCCTACTCATTATCGACCGCCCGATTACGATCGGACGGATCGCGTTAAACCCCTACCCTAATCCCCTACCTATATAAATAGTCCAACCCTAAACTTTAGGAAGCTTATCCCATCCTTCCCACTCCGCCGCCACCATCTTCCTCGGGATCCATCCCGAGCCAACTACCTCTCCACCTGATCCATCCAATCCATCGACCCCTGCCTCCCTCGTTTCCCCACCAACAGAGCACGCACCCATGATCCAAATCCTCTCGGCATCTCTCTTCATCCTCCTCCCAGGAACAAAGCCATGGCGCCCGAGGCCTCCCTCGTCCTCCAGCTGCCTCCCCTCCCGGCTCCCGTGCGTGTCCAGCACCAAAGGGGAGGAGCTCCTCAAGCCCTCGATCCAGCGGCAGGTGCCCGAGCGCCTCCTCACCTCATTCGTCGCCGCTGCCTGCCTCGCCTCCTGCCGAGCGCCTCCCTCACCCACGGCCTCCTCCCCGTCGCCTTGGAGCCCGAGGGTGCCACCACCTCCTAGCGCCACTGCCGGCGACCTCGACGAACCAGGCCACCCCGGCCAGCCTTCGGCCACCTGCAGGCCAACCGCGTCGCCCGCTTTCTCTTGCTTCAACAGAGCGCGGCGCCAGGCCTGCCTCCTCTGCCTCGCGCTCGTTCGCCGCCGCCGACTCCCTGCCGCTGCCATCTGCTTCCCCTGCAACGAGCAGAGCCACTGCCGCCCCAACCCGGCGCGCCTCCGCCCCTTCTCCGGCCAAGTCCGGCGCCCCATGGCCGGATCCGTCGTCGCGTGCTCGTCGGTGGCCGCCCCGACTCCCCTGCGTCCTCTGCATCGCACCGCCTCCTGTCTTCCCTGCTTCAGATCGAACGCCAAGCTGCAGCCGCACCGCTCCTTCCCCTGCGTCGACTGCGTTGACCGCACCCTTCTGTCGCCTGCGTGGACCGCAGCCACGTCTCCGGCCCAGCCTGGCTTCGGCCCAGCGCCCCCAAGCCAGCCGGCCTGCTGCCTCCTAGACCCAGCGCTCCCTGCTCGGCCTCCTCCTCACCGACTGGGCTTAGCCCATGGTGAGCCACCCCAAGCCCAGCTCCCCAGCAGATTTTGGCCCGATCTGTTTTTTTACAGATCTGTGATTTTAGCTTTTATCCAGAGATGCCAAATTTGCAGAAAAACCCTTGAACTTCATGCATATAATAACTTCACAACCCGGCATCGGATTAAAATAATTTATATATGTAAAATGCTTAGAATTTTGTGTAGATTATTAATTTGCCACTCTCATCCATGTTTAAAATGTTTAAAATGCTGTTTGTTTAAATTTGCTTAAATGCCATGTTAAAATGATTTAATTCATAACTAATTAACCGTAACTCGGATTTAAATAAACTATATATGTAAATGGGGTAGAAAAATGCATGGATTAACATGGTGCACTTCATTTTGCTGTTTAACAATATTAAAATTGCGTTTATGGAAGAACAGTAGCAAATTCAAAATATGCTTATGGGGATTTTCCGGAATTGTTGTTTGTTGTTCCGGCCTCATTTAAACTTGCCTAAATAGGTAGTTTCCTTATGCTTCACCCCTTGCCATGGTTAACAACATTTAATATTGTTGTGTACTTAAACAAGAGCGAACTAAATAACTCGAATGTGGCGTTTCGTCAATATGCAACTCGTTGCATATTGAGCTCCACTTAACTTGTAGTTTCGTATGTGCACTTTGCCATGCCATGCGTCATTAAAACGGGCATGCATCGTATTTGTTTTTGCATCATGCCATGTGTATGTGGTGGTTGTTTACTATGTTGTTTGTTTCTTTCCGGGTTGCTTCTCTCGTTAGCTTCGGTTTCGTTCCGGAGTTGTGAGGATTCGTTCGTCTACGTCCGCTTGTCTCCTTCATGGACTCGTTCTTCTTCCTTGCGGGGTCTCAGGCAAGATGACCACCCCTCGAAATCACTTCTATCTTTGCTTTGCTAATTGCTCATTCTATTGCCATGCTGCGCTACCTACCACTTGCTATATCATGCCTCCCAAATTGCCATGAAACCATCTCTAACCTTTGTCACCCTTCCTAGCAAACCATTGTTTGGCTATGTTACCGCTTTTGCTCAGCCCCTCTTATAGCGTTGCTAGTTGCAGGAGAAGATGAAGATTGATCCATGTTGGATTATGTTTATGTTGGGATATCACAATATCTCTTATTTAATTAATGCATCTTTATACTTGGTAAAGGGTGGAAGGCTCGGCCTTATGCCTGGTGTTTTGTTCCACTCTTGCCGCCCCTAGTTTCCGTCATACCGGTGTTATGTTCCTTGATTTTGCGTTCCTTACGCAGTTGGGTGATTTATGGGACCCCCTTGACAGTTCGCTTTGAATAAAACTCCTCCAGCAAGGCCCAACGTTGGTTTTACCATTTGCCTACCTAAGCCTTTTTCCCTTGGGTTCTGCAGACTCAAGGGTCATCTTTATTTTAACCCTCGGGCCAGTTCTCCTTCGAGTGCTGGTCCAAACCGAGCGATGTCCGGCACCCCCTGGGCAACCAGGGTCTATGCCAACCCGACGTCTGGCTCATCCGGTGTGCCCTGAGAACGAGATATGTGCAGCTCCTATCGGGATTTGTCGGCACAGCGGGTGGTCTTGCTGGTCTTGTTTTACCATTGTCGAAATGTCTTGTAAACCGGGATTCCGAGACTGATCAGGTCTTCCTGGGAGAAGGTTTATCCTTCATTGACCATGAGAGCTTATAATGGGCTAAGTTGGGACACCCCTGCAGGGTATTATCTTTCGGAAGCCGTGCCCGCGGTTATGTGGCAGATGGGAATTTTTTAATGTCTGGTTGTAGAGAACTTGACACTTGACTTAATTAAAATACATCAACCGCGTGTGTAGCCATGATGGTCTCTTTTCGGCGGAGTCCGGGAAGTGAACACGGCTTTTGGGTTATGTTTGACGTAAGTAGGAGTTCAAGATCACTTCTTGATCATTACTAGTTGACGACCATTCCGTTGCTTCTCTTCTCACTCTTATTTGCGTATGTTAGCCACCATATATGCTTAGTGTTTGCTGCAGCTCCACCTCTTTACCCCATCTTTTCCTTTAAAGCTTAAATAGTCTTGATCTCGCGGGTGTGAGATTGCTGAGTCCTCGTGACTCACAGATACTTCCAAAACAGTTGCAGGTGCCGACGATGCCAGTGCAGGTGACGCAACCGAGCTCAAGTGGGAGCTCGATGAAGATGTTGTCCGTTGTGTTGTTTCTTTTCTTGTTGATCAGTAGTGGAGCCCAGTTGGGACAATCAGGGATCTGGCAGTTGGGTTGTCTTCTTTTCTTTTGGTTCCGTAGTCGGACCTATGTGTGTATCTCTGAATGATGTATGTTTTATTTATGTATTGTGTGAAGTGGCGATTGTAAGCCAACTCTTTATCCCATTCTTGTTCATTACATGGGATTGTGTGAAGATGACCCTTCTTGCGACAAAACCACAATGCGGTTATGCCTCTAAGTCGTGCGTCGACACGTGGGAGATATAACCGCATCGTGGGTGTTACAAGAGGGGTGTTGAGTTGAGCATGCATGAAGAGGGAAAAACTATGCTGAGACGAGAACGCAACCAAACACACCCTATATGCCACGCATGTTCATACCATTTGTGCCTTTCTACTTCACTTACTGCGCTACATTACTCAGGTTCGTACGTCCACTCCTGGGTACATGTCCGTCTCGTAGTTCCAGTCCCACGTGTTCTTCATATAGATGGAACGATCCTTGCATAACACGTGCACCTTGATGCTAGATGTCTCGCGTGTTGGCAAAAGGATGAACAAAGCTCACGTAAAAAAATATAGTGGAAGAACATAGATTCTGGACGACCGAGAAGGAGCAACGAACCTCGTGGTGGAGCGTCTGCACTCATAATATTTAATATTATTCAGCGATATAAAATTAATGAATCATCTCCACAGTGGACTAGAAGAGTACGAAACACGGCAGCCCAGTGTAGTTACATCATACTACTACATGGCTAACCCATGCTATCACCATATTTCTTGGCTTCCGCGTGACACCTATCTCTAGTAATCCAGCAGCCTGTATCGCTTCTCCCTCCTCGTCTCTATCAAAGTGCGGCGGGCTAGCGTTTCTGCCGTCTATTGAGGTCGGTTAACTATCACATGTTAGCGACATGCCAAGAGCATTCTAAAAAAATTCCTTTCACGTTCCGTTTTCAAAAAGAAAAAAAATCCTTTCACGTACGAATTTGCCTGTATGCTTTGAGCAACTTGCATGTCCTATACTGCTCCTGTTTGATACTCTAACTTAGCTAGAGGTTAGACTAACTCATGACTAACCCTGAACTAACAGTAGCCAAAGCGGTGTTTGGGTGACAGGGTTAGATTGACAATAAATGCACTTCACGGAGAGAGAAAAGTCATTTTTCAGTGGTCCCAATGAGAACTATCTCCAGTTAGCACCTCTTGGGTGGGATAGTTTTTTTAGGTGGGTTCGGTGCAACTTGCTCCAATTTAAACCCTCATGCTTGGATACTTTAGGGCTATTTGAGCCCCAACTAGCTCAAACTAACTCTAACCCGTGGATCCAAACAGGGCCTATGGCCAGTCTCGGCGCGGAGCAGTCGCGTCCACCGGGAAGCGGCGCTCTCTCGGCCGCCGCGCCACTTCAAAGTCGGCGCCAGTGAGAGGTCGCCTCCGCTCTGGCCGGGCATTAATGCGGCACTGACGCTCCAGGGCGACGCTGACCGTTTCACGCGGGAAGCGCGCGCTGGCAAGGGAGTATAGGTTTTGAACCGTTTCAGGTGTAGTACTGGTAGTTTGCAAAACTACTCAATTATTGCACTCAGTTTCCTAAGAAATTGTGGTAAAAAATGTTACTCCACAGCCCGCTTCCCTTCTCCTTCCTCTTCCACCGCCCGCGCACGTCCGCGGGAAGCGACCGGTCAACCCTTATATAGGAGTGCTAGCACAAAAAGATGCATGCATGACCACTAAAATTTCCATATTAAAGCGCCGCTCCGGCGGGAGTATGGCGTATGTTGTTACCTTCGGCCGGCCCATGGCTACCGGGCGACGGCGACCAGAGAAGAGGCGGCGGGAGGGGAATGAATGCATCTACTGTTTGGGTTCGCCTTCCGGCTTAAATAAATGAGCGGCATCACGTGTACCCGCGGGTGCACAAATTGTAACATACGTGTCTGCTTAAGTGGGCGTCACGTAACTGGTGTGTGTGTGAGAGAGAGATTCTGAGAGATAGAGTGCGTGTGTGCGACTCTACTCTTCGGACATGTACTCAACCTTTTGCATCGGGATATAAGTATAATGGTATTTACTTTAGCTAGTGATTTACGTGGCCATGTTAACGTGGTTGTGTCAAAAAAATGTTGCGTTATATAATTACAAGCAAAATTCTCGTGCATTGCACGGAACATCAATATGCATTTTTTACAGAACACCTGTTATGATTGACCCATGCAGGAGTAATCCCATGTATAAAAACTAATGATATCTCGAGAATTTTATCGAAAAACTGGTATCTCGAGAATGTCATCGAAAAAATGAAAGATGAGAGATAAGGCGAGGAGGAGTGGAGCGTGGTGGTGACTGGTGGTCGGAATGGGCGGAGGCATGGGGATGGACGGCGCCGGCAGGCGGCAGCGGCCACCATGCATGCTAGATTGTTCCAGAGACTTATTCCTTTTTTAATTGCTGAGGAATGAGGTTGCGGGAGATAATGATGTGGAGAGAGGTGCGGGTATCTTTTGTAAAATTATCATAGTTTGCTTCCTATCCTCAGATATAGATCATACGGTCTGTATTACAAGATGGCGGGCACACCATCACCGCCAACTCGTTTTTTTATAAGGGTACAGATGATAAGTTTGCTGACTACTAAAGTAAAGTGGAATTTGTCCATGTTATGCAAGTAAATAAAGGTGATTGTTTATCATACGGGTAAGGTTGGATGAAGGGTGGTAGGAACAAATGCTCCGCCTAGAGCATGTGTGTGTGAGATGGAGTCTTAGTGTGTGTGTGGGGTGTGTGTGTGAGAGAGAGAGGAGAGAGAGAGATGGAGTCTTTGTGTGTGTGTGTGAGAGAGAGACAGATGGAGTCTTAGTGTGTGTGGGGGGGTGTGCGTGCGTGTGTGTGTGTTTGGGTGTGTGTGTGAGAGAGAGAGACACATGGAGTCTTTGTGTGTCGGGGGGGTGAGTGCGTGCGTGTGTGTGTGTGCGTGTGTGTGTGTCGCGGGGTCCTCTGTGGCGGATGTAATTTAAGTGTGCATGGCTTCATCATAGAGAGGTGATGTGTATGGCAGAGGCCACCAACGATGGGGTGCGAGAGAGAAAATCCCGTAGAGAGGGAAGAGAAGGTGTGTGCGCGTGAGAGGAGTCGACATCGAGAGAACGTGTTTGTTCGAGAGACACCGAGGAAGACTACTATATATCGATGGTGCATGTAGGCGGGAATTAAACAAAGGGATGGTCTTATTGGTTTCGGGGATATAGGGGAAGAGTGAGAGGCGGGGGGGGTAGCTAGAAGGAGATTGTTAAGTGTGAGTGTGTGTTTTACCCATCCAGGCGGAACTTATGTGCACAAAAGAGGATAACGATTCGATGTGGCGTTAGGATTGAGGGTAATTAACTACGTATGGAGACATAGAGACCTTGAACGTGCATGTGTGAGAGGTATACATGTATACGTGGGATGTGTGTGTGTGCACGCGCACATGATCGAGATAAAAGAAAGAAGACATAAGTCATAAGATCAACGACATGGGAGAGACGGATCGGTCTGACAATATGCATGCATGTGAGAATGCAGGGAAGAAGGCCCGACAATTGAGCATGTGTTTTTGTATTTAAGAGATAGTGGCATGGGCTGGAGCATGCATCTATGGCGAGCAGAGGGAGTGAGGCGCAACGATTGTGCAAAAGAGACCAACCTATAAATGCATATGTATGGAGAGACATATATAGTGTGGGTGATAGGAAGCAAGACTCCGTGCGAGAAAGAAATGTTGACGGAGAAACTACAGATAGATACAGAGATGGAGATGCTAGCTAGAGGGACATCCGCTAGTTTGGGTGTTGGAGACGACCGTCGGGTGGTTCAAAGGGTGAAGTTATATATGTGTGTGAGAGGGCACTTGACTGCATGTAGAGAGAAACATATGTAGTGTGCGTGATAGGAATCAAGAGTGAGCTCGAGAAAGAAGGTTGATGGAGAAACAGATAAATAGAAAGATAAAGATGCTAGCTAGTGTGCGTTAGAGATAGGAGTCGAGTGGATCAGAAGGCTGGGTTATGTGTGTGGGTGTGAGAGAGATAGAGAGAGGGTGCATGTGAGTCACATACAAACAGATATCAGAGAGAAATGAGATCTAGAGAGACGGAGTTTTGTGTCTGCGAGAGAGAAAGATATTTCACAACGAGAGTGATAGCTAGAGAGACATACGAGGGAACGCAAGATATCTCTAGGGAGAGAGGGTGTGTGTGAGCGACATACAAGAGAACAATGGAGAAATATGAGACCCTGGGAGACAGAGTTTGTGTTTGTGTGTGAGAAAGAGACATTGAAGAGGAAGAGTTGTAGGTTCTCATATCTAAGAAGCGAAAGACATCTCTGTATGAGGGGTGTGCAAGTGGCACACATGGGAATAGTAGAGAGAAATGAGACCCCGGGAGACAAAGTTTTGTGTTTGTGTGAGAGAAAGAGATTCGACATGGAGAATCATAGTTAGAGACACATAGCAGGGAGCGAGATATACTTATAGATAAATAGAGTGATGAAGGTCGAGGGAGAGAGTACCGTTAGTGTGTTACGAAGATAAAAGATCATTGTCGACATATAGGTAGCACGAGAGATACTTGAGAGACGATGAACGCGTATAGGTGCAGAGAGATAGTCCGATATAAGCATGAGTGATAGCTATATGATACAAATATCTGGATTAAAGGGGATTCAAATATTTATACTGGAGATCACGACATCGATAATATCATAACGCAAATTGGTGTATCAAACATGCATATTCATTTGAATTTGGGCACACATGTAATGTTATATAGTTTATCAATATTGGTGATCCATAGATTCTTCAATTACAAACAATGCATGGTTTATATGCAATTAATGTGTAAACGGGATTACACTATATGTTGCGTGTGTGAAACACATTATACATGTTTGAGAAGTAAAAAACCCGCATGAAACACACATTAATTGGAGACAGTTAGCGAGGAATGCATACATTGGATTTCAACATAAAGTGGTTTCAAATATTTGAAAATCCAAATTGATGGACACAACCTTATGAATCTGAGATCATGTCATTTGTAAACCATATTTATGTATAAATGGTGTTGTGCTTTTGAAAGTATATATAAAAAAATGATGTATATAGAATGTAATTCCAATTGAAAATGGATCCCGCCTGGAAAAAAATTAGAATACAAACGGGATTCGAATTGAGTTGGCACGGTAAACGTGCACTCTGCAAAATTTGAACGAAGCGGGGAAAGTCGCAGTAACCGCCCGAAACCAAAATCTGTGAGATGGAAATCACTACTGCCTATCCCTGCCACGCAAAGCCTATCTGCTGGATTTCTATAGGTTTCGATAGGGGTAGGTTTGTAATTTCACCCAAACGTGAGGTAACTGCCTCTCACCCGGATTCATACACGATGGGTGCCAAAACACAGTGTGTCCTCGGCCAAAATCGACTCCCTCCCCGATTCATATTCATACACGGTGGGTGCCAAAAACAAACTCTCGTCGGCAAATATTTAGTGTATGCGAGATTACCGTCCTATCCCCAACCGACTAATGTTGCTGTGATGTAGTAGAAATTTGAAACGGGGGCTAAGTTTGTAAATTTCCTCGCATTTGAGACAAGCGCGCCCTGAATACATGGTTCCCCCCTTCCTCTCTACCTCCCTTTTCCCCATTCGTACTCCGTGGGCGCCAAAACACCCTCTCCACCCCACCCTCCTCCGTCCGCCACCCCATCCACCGCCGTCCTCCTCCACCATGCCGGAGCTAATACCCCGACGCCGCCGTCCATTACAAGAGATCGACCTCTCTCATCCATGGCTTCGGACCGGGATCCTTGCATCCCGTCCTCTCGCTTCATCCCCGCCGTCGTCCACCTTGCCGGCGCCGCTCCTATGACCGTCTTGTCCATCGCGCCCCGCCGCCACCGTCTACCCTCCTAGATCTGCTTCCACGCCGCCGACAGCCATCGCTACCGCAGCACCGTCAAATTCTCAGCAGATGCGTACACGGCGCTGCACCAGAGGTGGTACTCTTTCGTATCTGCTCAACTTATTTATCGCAGCAAGAAAATAGATCGCCACTGCTTTACTCTGATTTCTTGTCTTGGTTGCGAAGTTGCCTTTGTCCGGTTTGCACCTTCAGATCCGCCATGGCACGCTCAACACTATACTCCCAATGCTTATGGTTTTCCCCTTTTATATTCCACACTAGTTAAATCATAGTAGACTAAATTTCAAAATTGGGTCAGTCGATTTTTCAGAGCTCGTCGGAGTTCGCCGGTGCGAACGAAGGGGCTCGGGTGGTTGTGGGGCCTGGCCGAACGAAGAAAACTCAACGCGGGTGGGGGTTGGGGCGGGGGTGGGGGTGGCGGAGGAACACAGGCGGCGGGGGCCGGTGGTCCGGCCGGCAGCCCGTGCGGTGTTCTGTATGGGAAGAATCAGAGACGAGGAAGAAGATGGGTTAGGAGACGTAGGATCTTCATCCAACCGCCTGAAATGGTCGAGAGACAGCTGGGAGTTACATTCTTAATGCGCTCTGGTTCATCATGTGTGGGCACGGCGCAACCAACATTTTATTATCCAAAATCTGCTTGCTCTTCTTTACCATGTTCCTCTTCCATTCTTCTTTAATATGTACTCTCTCCGTTCCTAAATACAAGTCTTTGTATAGATTCCACCATGGACTACATATGGAGCAAAATGAGTGAATCTACACTCTAAAATGTATCTGGATACATCTGTATGTGATCCATAGTGGAAATCTCTACCAAGACTTATATTTTGGAACGGAGGGAGTATGATAGTGGTATGGTATGTTCCTTGTACTGAAGATGAGCAGGGACTTTTGCAGTGTAGAGGTCTATTCGGTCAGTTGTGATGGACACTTTGAGCCTCTTTGATTTGTAGGATCTTGTAAACATAGGAATAGGATTTGTAGTCACCTGCCCACTTGAGTCCTATAAGAATAGCAAGGAAATGCGGGGAGCTGTGTCGCCTTTGAGAGTAACACTCATATTAACAGTACCGCACCTTCACTTGAAGAGAGCTAGTATCCGAAGCCTTTCTAGCCGTACCGGCAATACTAGCACATATATTCCAGCAAGTTCCACTTTGCTGATTTTACTCTGATGCTTACGGTTTTCCCCGTTATATCTACACTATGATCTGTGTAGCTGCTTTGTGTCGCACTAGCAGCAGTCCACTCTTGAAGCTAAACACTGCAATGACTTACAAAATTGGCACCAAAGCATTGAGTGCTATTCTGGATGCAATGAAACTCATACGCTCCCCACCTGTTGATTCTTGTTCAGAATATGATCCTAATGACTCTTGTTCAAAATTGCCACATATAGAGAGACAGCATGGAATTGCATTTCTTGCGCTGTGATTCTTCATGAGTGGGCAACCAACATTGTATGCAATGAAGCGGAACCTCAAGAATATGCTTCCTCTTCTGTTCTTCAACATGTTCCTCTTTGTTTATTTTGTATTTAGTACGTACAGTATGTTCCTTGTCAGGAAGGGGCGCAGGGACATCTGCAGTCAACAGCTGATAGAGCTGGCCCGTACGTGATCGATAGGCTTTCAATTACTAGCAGGCATACAACACCGTATTTTCAAGCCAGTTCCACTTTCCCGATTTATATATCGTGGTTATGGTGTACCCCTGTTATGTACACTATGATCTGCCTAGTTGTTGTGTGCTCTTGTTATCATGGTTTGGCAATAAACTCTCTATATAGTATATTATGAACCTATCATCTGCCAGCTATCCTTACTTTTGGAGCCTATTTTTTGTGTACTTGTGCCACATTATATAAATGCACGCACCATATTATAGCACACATGAGCTCTCTCATCAGAATCCAGTGATAGCACACAAGTGTTTACAGGGGCGCCCCTATATTAGAATATCATCTGCATTACAAAGATAATCTCACAACTATTTATGTTTTCATGGTTCTCAGATATTATACGCAATTACAGTGAATATCATAATCCGCGCATCAGAAGAATATTGTGGAACACTGCAATGACTTACAAAATTAGCACCAAGGCATTGAGTGCCATTCTGGAAGCAATGAAACTCATACGCTCCCCACCTGTTGATTCTTGTTCAGAATATCATCCTAATGACTATTCTAACCTCGAGGAGTCAAAGGAAGATGGCTTGCCCTGTTCACCCATCAAGGTGCCTGTTCTAATTTGGCAAGGTTTTATTGATTGCGCGTATCTTGCATATGTTGTCTTGCATTTCTTCTACTTTATTGCACTGCCATCTGCTTAGTTTACTCATCATATAACTCGAGATGCCATGCCCATCCATTATCAATACATATTCCATCTGTCATCATACCATGTTTTTCCACTCAAATGTTGTTCATGTGCATCAGACATCAAAAAGGAAGAGGGTGATTGCCGAACCTGAAGGAGCACCAGCAAAGTCCTTGAAAAACGTGGTGGTGCCGGAGAAATTAGACAGCGCCCCACTTATATTGGCTGTACAACCAATGACACTAAATGTAGGACCGACTCCAGCAGACTGTACCCATACTTCACTGTCCACACCACTAGCCCCACCACACAGGACCTGCACTCCAGCAAAAGGTATACCGATTTCATTTGCCATAGCACCAGCTGTACCACAGAAAAATCCCACTCCAGCAAATAGTACAGCAAGTCCACCGGCCGAAGACCTATCTCAACTGCAGAGACGGCAAATTCCTGCAGATTGGAACCCCATTCCATTTATTCCCAGTTTAAAAGACAATGCTTTCAATGTTGTTAGGGACTACGTGCATATATTCCCATCATGGGAAGATTATAGTGAAGACAAACACCATTTTCACATCTTCCTGTCCAACTTACGTGTAAGTGCTATTATTCATGGTTATTATTTTCCTGTTTTCTGCTGATCGAACACATCAATGATTTACATTACATTGTTGTAACTAGGCGAGGGTCAATCTGGATAGTCATGACGAGCAAAGCTTGCTTGTGCTTTTCAAGGAAGCATTGCAGCAGTATCGGTGTTACCTGAGGAAATCACACTTTGATGGCAAGTCTATAAACGAATTTCCGGTGAAGTCTCCTGTGCTAAATTTAGAAGACATTGAATGAAAAACCTTGTTATGCACTGGTCTCGTTCCCAGGATGAGGTACTGTCTATGAAATCAAATGACAATTTGAACTTCTACTTTTCCGCATGTGCCTTACGGATCTTTTTTACAGGAAATCTGCTCGAATAAGAATTCCGGTTTGAAAAGAACGACAGGATATCGCAAATATGTTGCCCGCTGCTTTGCTCTTGTTAGTACCTGTTGTCCTGTATCACTGTACTTGCATACATACCTTGTTCATTATGTGACAGCAGTATGCATGATAGCTTGCTTATCAATTGTTCGCTCCAAATTATCTTATCTATATGAATGGTTACATTAGTGTAGAATATATCCAATACCAATGATTTTTTTAGCTCTGCATTGTTCTTGTAAGTACATGTTGTCCTTTATCAGTGTACTTATATTGACAGGTAGTTGTTCATATACCATCACTCTGCAGCTTATTTTCCTTTGCCCTCCATTTTCTACACGTCAGATCTATATTTACTCCTACCATAAGGTTGGTACTGAAGAAGTTTAGCTGTGCATTGCTCTTGGCTATGCCTTTTGCCTGTATCGCTGCACATACATTTATAGCTACTTGGTTATGTAGCATCACTCTTCATCTTATCTTAAATATTCTCCATTTTTTCGTATATTATCACATCTATATTTACTCTTAACAAAATGTAGAATAAAGGCAATGCTTATGAAGAAGATTCTGTGGTAAACTTCTTGAATTGCCCCCCCCCCATCAGCATGGACAAGGGCTTTATAGAGCCTATCTTCACCAGTAATGTAAGTTTGTCCTTCTCAAGCCTTCAAACTTTGTTGTGTATATTTGGTTAGGCGTGACTGCAACAGTTGTTTATTTTTGGTGTTTGCATCAAATTGCATGTTTAAAGTTTATTATGTAGTTCATAAACAAAAGTTTGTCCTTCTCAATTTAAGTTTTCAGTTGTAAAACCAAGTTCCTTCTTCATACCATGTAAATTAAACTATACAGAGCAAGTGATCTTCTTTTGCACTGCATGTATGCTTCTGTTCTTCATCCGTAATCCAGTGGTGTGGTGAACCTACCCACTACAACACAATGTCATATTCTGCAATGTCTTAACTATGAACAATGTCATATCATTCTACTATTATTTAAACTGTCTCTTTATTTGCCAATCTAGAATGGGATAAATTGACAGCACACTAACCATTGATACTTATGAGTTCTTGATCTGTAATCCAGTGGTGTCGTGAAGCTGCCAACTCCTTCACAATGTCATTTCCTGCATTGTCTTGACCTGAACAATACCATATTATGTTAATGCAATTTTAAACTGTGTCACTTTATTCGTCAGTAAGAAATGTGATGAATTGTTAGCACTAATACTTTTATGTGCAAAACCTGTCATTTGTCTGCTTGTTTATCTTTCAGAGTGAGGAAGATATAAGTGTTGAACAAGCGCAGTCTCATCATCTGGCTCAGGTGGTTGCGCTGCAGCTCGCCAGCAGGGCTAACCTTTCTTGAACTCTATTAAAGTGCGGTCGGTTTTGTATATTATTTTGTCGGCGTGTTTATTTGCACTAGTGGCGATCTTTGATGCCCAGTTTATGTAATCTGTTGTCTGCTTGTGCTTTATTATCATAGTGGCGAACTTTGATGCCCGGTGGATGTAATATGCCATAATTTCTTTATTGTATAGTCTAGGTTTTTTCTTATTCACGATGCTGCAGTTATTTTACTGTATATATATCCTGTCTTTGCAGTAAACCGGCCAAACCGTAAAATTACGGTACATAATCAGCCCGTCATGCAATCATGATTTATGATCCGCATCATGGGCCTCGTCAAACTGGCCCACTAGTAGATTCGGGCCTTTAATAGGCCGAGTAACCCCCGGCCCTCTTTTCGCAAGAAAACTCAATGGGCTTTTAGGAGGCTGAGAAGTAGGTTGGGCCTGAAACGTGCCGAACAGCTCACGGGCCGGCAGCAGCCCGAAATGGACCCCGGCCCATGATTGTGCGAATCAAATCACGGGCTTTTAACAGGCCAAAATTGTCTCGGTCCTTTTTTGGCCCAATCAGATATCGGCTGCGAGCAGGCCGGATGCAAACCGAGCCGTAGTTAGGCCCAACTATATGACGGGCTTTTAACAGGCCGAAATTAATATAGGGCCGAAATGTTAAACGGGCCCTTAACAGGCCAAAACTAATATCAGGCCGAATTACTAAATGGGCCTTTAGCAAGTGGGCCCAAAATCATAGCATCCAGTTAACGGGCCCAATCTGATATGGGCCATAATTGAGGCCAAAGCCTCTTAAAGGGTCAGACCTGATCTGGGCCGTGATTTGGCCCAGAATGTGGGAAGCTTTTAACGGGCCGGATCTCATATGGGCCATTATTAGGCCCGGAACGTGGCAGGCCATTAATGGACAGGATCAAATATGGGCCGGCATTTGGCCCAAAACATGGCAGCCAGTTAATGGGCCGGCCTACTAGGGTCCTCAAAATCTTGTGGGCCTACAGCTAGGCCGGCCCATTAGTGTCGGCGAAATCTCGTGGGCCTTTAGCTGGGCCGGCCCATTATGATCTGCAAGAATTTTGTGGGCCTTTACCTGGGCCGGCCCATTATGGCACACAAAAATCTTGTGGGCCTTTACCTAGGCCGGCCCATTATGGCCCACGAAATCTTGTGGGCCTTTAGCTGGGCCAGCCCATTATGGTCCACAAAATCTCATGGGCCTTTAGCTGGGCCGGCCCATTATGGTCCGCAAAATCTTGTGGGCCTTTAGTTGGGCCGACCCACTTAAACTTGATGGGTAACGGGTTATTGGATCCAAAACCCGACCCGGTAGCTTAACGGCATTCCGTTACGGTGGATGCCACGTGTCGGTCACCCTTGACGAAAGCACTTCTGTGACGCGCGATTTATCGTCATGGAAGTGGACACTTCCGTGATGATAATTTTGGTAATGTAATGGAACACTTCTACGACAGCACAGGTATGACTATCTTGATTCTGTCATAAATTTGTCATGGATGTACATGCATGACAAAAAATGCGACCTACTGTGACAAACACGTATCATCACGGAAGTGTATTTTTTTTGTAGTGAGTACAATGCGTGGGGCGTTCGTGACATTGATGGCTATGGCTGCTTCGTGTTCGAGAAAGATCCCAGCTCCGTTGGGCCAGGCGTATTCAAGTGGAGGCGGGTTTACAGCCTCGGCAACCACTCCTTGTTCCTCGGGCTCAATTATCCGATCATCCAACCAATCATCGATCATATCACCGGCGATGATTACTGTGCTATGCAACTTCCATTCACGAGGGGGGGTTGTGTTTACACATCATACCATGGGTTTCATGAATCACCATATCCAGAGATTCGTCGACACAGCTTGTTGCCAGATAATCTCCAGTGTCTGAAAGGCATCAAGCTTCCATGCGATGGATGGCTTTTGCAAACCCGACATGCGGAGATGTTGTTCATGCCAACAGCAAATATGCACAACTTGATTCTTGCTGATATCTAGACTGAGCCATGTATTCTGCTGCTGTAGCACGACCCTCTTTTGTTGGATATTATGTACTGTTGTTAGTTTGAAGCACTCCTCTGGTTTGAAGGATAGATACCTTCCTGGGATCAAGTGCATCCTAACTCACCTGCGTAGGATGTACTGATAATGATGATGGAGATGCTGTGCAGAAGCCATATATATCAGTTAGGCTTCAAGTGCGTACTTGTTAGTTAAACCTATGTATAAATTGTGACACTAAATATGACTAGTAAGTAGTACAGTAGCAGTACTAGTATACGTCGGTCAAATTATTCATCATGTCCACACATTGAATTGACGTGACAACACGCTGCACGTGAGGTGACACAAGAATCCCGGCGGCGTGTTCGGGTATTCTGGACTTCAGATTTGGAGTACCACTTATCTGTCGAAATCTTTCATCATTCACTTAAAACAGTCGATTGATCATACATTGAGTACCATATAACTGGAATTACTGATGCAAGTCGAAGAAGGATTGGCCGGTGCTGCCCGCTGGCGTCAAGTTCGACCCCACGGATCAGGAGCTGATCGAGCACCTTGAGGCCAAAGTGAGTGCTGACAGCGCGAGATTTCAGTCTCTCATCGATTTGTTCATACCAACCATCGACAGCGAGCACGGCATATGCTACACGCAACCTGAGAAACTTCCAGGTAAGCCACCGATCAGCCATCTACTTGCACAAACATATTCCTTTGTTTATAGCTCTATTTTTCTTTTTAGACGCAGACCTGGTGAAGCAATTACAATTTGACAGTTAATAAAAAGTGAAACAAGTGACTGCAACATGCCAAAGATGTTATGAAAATGCCAACAAGGTACACTAAAACCTATATTCCACAATACTGCAGGTATCACACTGAGTGGCCTAAGGAAGCATTTCTTCCAGCGCAATTCCAGGGCGTTCAAACGGGGCACGTGGACGCGTCGCAAGATACAGTCGGAGTGCGGCATGCATGCGTTATGGCACAAGACCGGCAATACCTTGCCGGTGATGGTCAACGGCCGGCAGACGGGCAGCAAAAAAGGTTCTGGTGCTGCACACCAACAAGAACTTCGACCAACAGAGGACCAACTGGGTGATGCACCAGTACCACCTCGGGGACCTGGAGCAAGAGAAGGAGCGAGAGCTGGTCCTCTGCAAGATTTTCTACCAGACGAACACTAGGGCCAGGAGTAAAAAGATTATAAGTTAGTTTGGTATTGGTAGTTGTACTACCTTGTCGTCCGCAAGTTGGTATTGTTGTTAACGATCTTTTGGTATGAACTTGCATTTGCTTCCAACCATCATGCCGAGCGTCGACGTGGATATAAAGCTGAATCATTTGTTTCGAAACGAATTTTCAGGCACCTGATTTTTATTTGATGGGTAGCATAAGCACCCGCCGTTCGAATTCCCAGTTCTCCAATTTTTCCGAGACAAGTGCATGCACTTATTATCACGATAAAAAAACAATATCCGTGCTGCATCCTAGTTATCAGTCTGTACTTGCAGAATTCTCTCGTTTATTGAGCACGTATATTGTTTTTTCAGGTCGAGCAAGTTTCAACTGGACTGTAGACTGCCCAGGGTTGGTTTTGTTTTTAACAGGCCCAGCCCATGACGACAACGGGGCACAAAGATCCAGCAGGTATCTACTGGCCTCTGGCCCGCCAGTGTTAGTTATATTTTGTCTTACAACATCCGCAGCCAGTTTTTTTACTGAATCAAACACACAGCCCAGTTCTATTTTCCTCTTGAAACGCATGTCCTACATCCGTTTTCTAATCTCTACCTATAGTTTTACTAGTTCATATACACGTATCATTATATTGAAAACACATAAAATTCCCTTTTCATATTTACATCCTTATTTTTGTTGTTTTTTCCCACCCAGCGCTGATTTTTTTACCACTGGTTTTCCCTTAAACCAACTCAATTGTCCCACGTCTTATTTGCTTAGAAAAACAAAACGATTTTTTTGGCAAATCAATAAGTTCTTAAAAAATGTTTGTCATTTCGGGATTACAACAGTTCGGACTCCACCAAAATATGCAAAATAAGGTTGAACTTTTTGACCGTGGTCCTGGGCAGAAAATGGGCTGTAATAAATTACTTAAGAATTAGCAAATGGGCTGCAAATTATAAAAAATAGCAAATGGGCTTTATGTTGTCTGCCATAGATTTGGAGGCTAACTTGTGGGCCTACTAAGTGCATGCGTACACAAGGTTTCTCAAAAAAGAAACTTAGTCAACAATCGACCCTACCAGCGTCAGACCGTTAGATGTCAATCTAACGGCAATCGTGCTTCTTCAGTCTCTGATATTCCTGCCCCAGCCGCCCAAACAAGAGCCGTCGGAACCGCCTGCTCCCGCCTCCCGTGGCCAGCAGTGCTGCCGGGCAGGCCTCACGGTCCCACCATACTCGCATCCCTGGCCTGTCTATCCCTCTACTCACCCACACCTCCTGTTATTTTCCGGCGACGGTAGCCGAACCAGTCAACCCTCGTACTCTCCACCGCGTGGGCAGCCACTGCCGTGTCTTCCCCGGTTTCGTGTCGTTCCCTTTGTAGGCCTCGCCATTGTCCACCGCCCTGGTGCTCTCGGCGCGGCGTGGTCAACGATGTCCATCCAACGGCCATAGTGCTTCTTCAACCTCTGGTCTTCTTGCCCCAGCCGCCCAAAGCAGCGCCGGTCGTGCCGCATGCTCCTGCCTCCCGTGGCCGGCTGTGCTGCCGCGGAGGCCTCACCGTCCCCATACTACTCCCACCACTGGCCAGGCCATCCCTCCACTCACCCACTCCCCCTATTATTCTGCGGCGACGGCAGCCTCACACCGCAGCCGAACCAGTGAACCCTCGTACTCCTCTCCGCGTGGGCATCCACTGCCGCGTCTTCCCCGGCTCCGCATCGTCCCCTTCCTAGGACTCGCCGTCGTCCACCGCCGTGGTGCTCTCGGCGCGGCGTGGTCAATGTGGTCAACGACCGACTTATATCGGAAGAGTACTGTACGTGGAGAGGCTGACAGCTGGGTCCATGGCAGCCACAAGGAAGTGCCTCCTTATTACGCGCAAAATAATAATTCCTCCACCTAACAGCACGGACCCACCGGACGGGCCACCAGTATTTCGCGGAAAAAACATTTCCCCCCTGACTGCTGGGACCCACCGGACGGGCCACCGTATTTCGTGAAAAAAACATTTGCCCCTGACTGCTGGGACCCACCGGACGGACCACCGTATTTCGCGAAAAAACGTTCCCCCCGCTGTCAGCTCGGACCCACCGGAAGTGCCTCCTTATTACGCACAGAAAAATGAATACTCCCCCTGCTAGCTGGGACCCACCATGGTGGGAGGCTGACTTGTGGGCCTACTAAGTTGACGGGGACGGAGGGCTTTGTCAACTTAGTCAATATGAACGATTCTAGCTCCTGTGACCGTACGATGTCAATCCAACGGCCGTCGTGCTTCTTCAATCTCTGCTCTTCCTGCTCCAGCCGCTCAAACAAGCGCCGGCGGGACTGCCTGCTCCCTCCTTCCCGCGGCCGGCTCTGCTGCCACGCGGGCCTCACCACCCCATCGTACTCCCATCACTGGCCTAGCCATCCCTCTACTCACCCACACCTGCTGTTATTCTCCGGCGACGGCAAACGAACCAATAAACCCTCGTACAGTCGTACTCCCCTCCGCGTGGGAAACAACTGCCGAGTCTTCCTTGCCTCCGTGTCATTCCCTTCCTAGGCCTCGCCGTCGTCCACCGCCCTGGTGCTCTCGGCGTGGCCTGGTCAACGTGGTCAACGACCGACATGCATCTGAAGTGGACTGTATGTGGAGAGGCCGACAGCTGGGTCCACGGCCGCACGCAAGGAAATGCCTCCTTATTACGCGCAAAATAATGATTCCTCCACCTGACATCAGGGACCCACCGAAAGGGCCTCTGTATTTCGCGAAAAAAATGTTACCGCCGCTGACAGCTCGGACCCACCAGCTATATCTTCGCACGCAAGGAAGTGCCTCCTTATTACGAACAAAAAAATGAATACTCCCCCTGTTAGCTGGGACCCAGTATAGTGGCAGGCTGACTTATGGGCCTACTAAGTTGACGGGGACGAAGGGTTTGTCAACTTAGTCAATATGCACGATTCTAGCTCCAGTGACCGTACGATGTCCATCCAACGGCCGTAGTGCTTCTTCAACCTCTGGTCTTCTTGCTCCAGCCGCCCAAACCAGCGCCGGTCGTGCCTCGTGCTCCTGCCTCCCGTGGCCGGCTGCGATGCGGCGGAGACCTCACCGCCCTCTACTACTCCCACCGCTGGCCAGGCCATCCCTCTACTCACCCACACCCCCTGTTATTCTGCGGCGACGGCAGCCTCACACCGCAGCGAACCAGTGAACCCTCGTACTCCTCTACGCGTGGGCACCCACTGTCGCGTCTTCCCCGGCTCCGCGTCGTCCCCTTCCTAGGCCTCGCCGTCGTCCACCGCCCTGGTGCTCTCGGCGCGGCATGGTCAACATGGTCAAGGAACGGCTTCCATCGGACGTGGACTGTACGTGGAGAGGCTGACAGCTGGGTCCACGGCCGCAGCAAGGAAGTGCCTCCTTATTACGTCCAAAATAATTATTCCTCCACCTGACAGCGGAGACCCACCGGACGGGCCACCATATTTCTCGAAAAAAACGTTTCCCCCCTGACTGCTGGGACCCACCAGCTACACCTTCGCACGCAAGGAAGTGCGTCCGGGCAAAAAAACAAAACGATTCGCCCCCCTGACTGCTGGGACCCACCAGCTACATCTTCGCACGCAAGGAAGTGCCTGACAGTCGGGACCGACCTGGTCGAAGCGTACGTAGCGTTGTCATTCTCGTCGCGAACGTGTATGTACATATATACTGGTGGATGTAGAGGCGCGCACATGTCGTAGTAGAGGCGCGTACGTGTCGTAGTAGAGGCGCGCACGTAGCATGTACACGTACGTACAGCGGCCAGGGTGCAAGAAAGAAAATACGGCCACGTATGTGTACATACGGGCGGGGTCTCGAACGCCTACTCGCGCATACGTACGGCCAGGGCTCGTGTACATGGCTGGGTCGGAACGGAGAAACAGCGTCGTCGTCGTGTTCATGGGGAGGTAACGGAATGCGTCGTGTTCATGGGGAGGCAACGGAATGCGTCGTGTTCATCGGGAGGCAACGGAATGCGTCGTGTTCATCGGGAGGGAACGGAACGCGTGGGAGCCAATCGGCTGGGTCGGAACGGAATGCGTGGTCGTGTTCATCGAGAGGGCTTGGACGAAACAGGCGATGGAAACAAGGCCTGGCGTATCGTAGAACAGAGGAAACGGACCTCCTACGGTCGAAACGGGGGTCCTGTTGATCGGGAGGGGTCTGGCGTACCGCAAAACGGAGGAAACGGACCTCCTACGGTCGAAATGGGGGTCCTGTTGATCGGGAGGGGTGTGGCGTACCGCAAAAC
>NC_057814.1:293620956-293621471 GCF_018294505.1 Triticum aestivum | reverse complement strand
TCTTCATCCACCGTCGACCTCCTCCAACCTCCACCTGTGACTGTTCCTCCACGGGCTCCTATTCATCCCGCCTCCACCGCGCGCTACTCCACAGGCTACTGTTCATGGGGAGGGGTGTGGCATACCGCAAAACGGAGGAAACGGACCTCCTACGATCGAAACGGGGGTCCTGTTGATCGGGAGGGGTGTGGCGTACCGCAAAACGGAGGAAACGGACCTCCTACGGTCGAAACGGGGGTCCTGTTGATCGGGAGGGGTGTGGCGTACCAAAAAACGGACGAAACGGACCTCCTACGGTCGAAACGGGGGTCCTGTTCATCGGGAGGGGTGCGGCGTACAGCAAAACGGGACTCCACGGGATACTGTTCATCTCCACCGTCGACCTCCTCCAGCCTCCACGGGCTACCGTCGACCTCCTCCAGCCTCCACGGGCTCCTGTTCATCCAGCCTCCACCGCGCGGTACTCCACCGGCTACTGTTCAACCACCCCTCCACGGGCACCCCTCCACCGTCTA
>NC_057814.1:293524062-293620823 GCF_018294505.1 Triticum aestivum | reverse complement strand
GATCGGCTTCAGTTAGCAGTAGTAGCGAAGGAATCGCTCGATCGGGTTCAGTTAACACCCATCGATCGATCGCTCGGGTTCAGTAACGCGTAGCCTGCAGTGCAATCGCTCGGGTTCAGTTAGAGCCAACGCCTCGCACACACGCGCGTACGTGTACGAGAGAAACGCGCATCGCTCGACCCTCGACCACCCACCGTAACCGGGAACTCCCAAAAAATTTCCTCGCCCTCGCTTCTACCACGGTTATTTCCGTCATGGACGGCCCATTTTCTGTAATGATTTTTTGTCATAGAAGTAGGAGCCCACCACATCTATGATGATACCGGGTTTTGTCACAATTATCGTCATAGAAGTGTCATATGTATGACAGAATTTTTTTTCGTTCGACCCAAAATGTCACGGACGTGTCTTTTTTTGTAGTGATAGCGTCGTCCGACCCACGGACCCACCGCGACCAGCGCCAAGTTCTTCGAGAACGAGCCCACGAAGATGCTCGAGCCACTATCGAGCGCCGGCGCAATACACGCCACCAGTCGGATAAGCGGGCGGGACCCGCTATGGACCACCCGGCACCGGGGGGCTCCGGCGGCCTACCTTACGAGGTGGGTTGCCCAGCCTTTACTCATGAGCTGCGATAGTTCAAGTGGCTTTCCCACCGCACGTTCAAGCCCGACATCGGTGAGAAGTACAACGGCAAGACCCATCCGTCGGAGTTCCTCAACATCTACACCATCGCGATGCAAGCTGCCAGAGCTCACGACGACAAGGTGCTTGCCAATTACTTCCCGTTGGCACTGAAGCCCAACGTCATGTCTTGGTTGATGCACTTGCCAACGGATTCCATTTCTTCTTGGTCGGACTTGTGCCATGAGTTCGTTGGTGCCTTCACCGGAGGCCACCACGCTCATGGCCAGGCCAGTGATTTGCATATCATTCCCCAGAAGGAAGGGGAAACCCTGCGCAAGTACATCCAGAGGTTCAGCCGGGTGCAGTACAACATCCCCGATGTTAATCCCGCCGACATGATTAGTGTGTTCCATCAGAATGTGCGCAACCGCAAGATGCGCGAAGAGCTGGCGATGAACAAGGTTAAGGATGTGGCCGAACTTTATGTTCTGGCCGATAGGTGCGCCCGGGCTGAAGAGGGAAGGAAGTACCCCGGCGAGGACGCCGGCGTGGAAACCGACTCTACTGACGAAGACACCGCCGCCCCGATGAAGAAGGGCCGGCGTCGCAACAAGAAACGCAAGGGCAAGACCGTGCTTGCCGTCGAGGGATCCGACAGCACCGGTGCCGCCAAGAAGGCTAAGGCAGACGACCCCGGCAAGGAAATTGCCGGGTGCGCCGCTTGCCGGGCCTTGGCGGCTGCCGACAAGCCAGGGGGCTCCGACAAGCAGTATTAAAGATCCATCGCACCAAGGGCCACGACCTCCAGAATTGCCAACAAGTCGAGCTGCTTGCTGAGAAGCAGAAGGCCGAGTATGAGAGGCGGGACAAGGAGAAGGGCCAGGATGGTGCCGCAGGATCCGGCAAGAAGCATGGCGGCCAAGGGGCCGCCGCGGCAAGGATAACCAGCAAGAGAGGGCCGCCCGGGGCCGTGACAAGAAGCAAGAAGACGATGATCATGACGAGGACGATGAGTTCAGTGAGCTAGAGTTTCAGAAGGCTACAGAGGCCATGTGCCTCGATGGTGGCGCCTCATTGCATACTTCTCACCACCAGCTCAAACAGTGGGCGCGTGAGATCACAGCAGCGGAGCCCTCGTTCGACGCTCAGAAGCCGCTGAAGTGGTCCAGCACGCCCCTCATCTTTGATGCTGAGGACCACCCTAACCGCACAACTGCGGTAGGGTGCTTGCCGTTGTTGGTCTCACCAACGATACGCAACCTCAAGGTGAACAAGATGCTGGTTGACGGCGGGGCCGGTCAGAACTTGATCTCACCCGTTGTGATCAAAAGGCTGCAAATTCCTGATGGAGACCCCGAGGAAACGGGCACGTTTCAAGGGGTCAACCCGGGAAGGAGCCAGCCGAAGGGGAAGGTCACATTGCCTGTGACGTTTGGAGGCGAGTTGAACTACAGGACGGAGAGGATTGTCTTCGATGTAGCCGAGTTCCCCTTGCCCTACAACGGGATCGTCGGCCGCCCAGCACTAGCCAAGTTCATGGCAGCGTCACACTATGCCTACAACATGCTGAAGATGCCTGGGCCGATGAACATCATCACCGTCCCTTCCGACAAGAAGGACGCGCTGATCTCCGCCGACCTACTCTACCGGGAAGCAGTTGCAACAGCTGCCGCCAAGGCACTTGCTCCTGCCGCTGAAGCCCCGGGAAGGAAGAAGAAGAGTGGCAAGACCTCTTGCACCCACTCCGGCAAGCGCACCTCTTAGGATTGTTGTACTACCGTCGACGACGTGCCAAAGAGCTCCACCGGCAAGAGCAAGAAATCCAGAGCTGCGCCACTAGAGACCAAGAAGGTGTCTGTCAGGGAGGATGGCACGGGAGGGGCTTTCACCATAAGCTCCACCCTCGACAACAAATAGGAAAGCGCGCTCGTCACTTTCCTGCAGGCGAATGTCGATGTGTTTGCATGGAAGCATTTGACATCCCCGGCGTTCCCAGGGAAGTGATTGAGCACCATCTTGCTGTCTGTCCCCATGCACGACCCGTCAAGCAGAAGGTCAGGAAGCAAGCTTTGGAACGGCAGGAATTCATCACAGAGGAGATCAGGAAGTTGGAGGCAGTGGGCTTGGTGAGGGGAGTACTCCATCCGACGTGGTTGGCCAATCCGGTGGTGGTGCGCAAGGCAAACGGGAAGTGGAGGCTATGTATTGACTACACAGATATCAATAAGGCTTGTCCTAAGGACCCCTTCCCGTTGCCGCGCATCGACCAGATTGTTGACTCCACGGCCGGGTGTGATCTGTTATCATTCCTCGACGCCTACTCGGGCTACCACCAGATCTTCATGACAAGATAAGATGAAGAGAAGACAGCATTCATCACCCCATGTGGTATGTACTGGTTTTTACAGATGCCTTTCGGGTTGAAGAGTGCTGGCTTGACGTTTGCAAGGGTGGTCCAAATTGGTTTTGAGCCCCAGCTACATAGAAATATGGAAGCTTATAAGGATGACATAGTGGTGAAAACCAAGGACGGGGCAACTCTTGTACAAGACTTAGAAGAGACGTTTGCCAACCTGCGCAAGATCAACCTCAAGCTGAACCCTGAGAAGTGTGTCTTTGGTGTTCCGTCCGGCAAACTTCTCGGGTTCTTTGTGTCGCAGCGCGAGATCGAGGCAAACCCAGACAAGATCAAGGCTATCGAGCAGATTGAGGCGCCTAAGCTGGTCAAGGATGTGCGTCGGCTCACTGGCTGCGTTGCCGCCATGAGCCGATTCATCTCCAAATCTGCCGAGCGCGCCCTTCCCTTTTTCAAGATCTTGAAGAAGGCGGGCCCAATGGAGTGGACCCCAGAGGCCGAGGCGGCGTTGCAAGACCTGAAGAGATACCTTTCCTCTACACCGATACTAGTTGCGCCTAAACCACAAGAGCCGTTGCTGCTGTATCTAGCGGCGACGAATCAAGTGGGCAGCGCCGCGCTAGTGGCACAGAGGGAGGTTGACGAAGAGGCAGTGGCACCAGCAGGACCGGCAGATGGCAAGTCAGAGACTCCCCCGGCAGGGCCTGGCGCCGGCAAGGCAAGGCTCCCGGCAGAGTCTGACGCCATCAGGACAGAGCCTGCGTAGTCAAGTGGAGTGGTGCAGAAGAAGAAGATGATGCAGCACCCGGTTTACTTTGTCAGCTCCCTCTTGCAGGGGGCTAGGTCAAGATATTCTGGTGTGCAGAAATTGCTCTTCGGCCTCCTTATGGCCTCGAGGAAGCTGCGTCATTACTTCCAAGCCCACGAGATCACTGTCGTCACCCGCCTCACGTTGCAACGGATACTGCACAACCCAGACGCAGCCGGAAGGATTGTGGAGTGGGCCTTGGAGTTATCAAGCTTTGGGTTGAAGTTTGAAAGTACTTCAACAATCCAGAGTAGAGTCCTGGCGGAGTTCATTGCAGAATGGACCTCAACGCCTGATGAAGAGATCCAGGAGACCACTCTCCCCGGCAAGGAAACAGCTCGCGACTGGATTATGTACTTTGACGGGGCTTTCTCGCTGCAAGGCGCCGGTGCTGGTGTGCTGCTCGTCGCACCCACCGGAGAGCACCTCAAGTATGTAATCCAGATGCACTTTCCCAGGGAGATGTCCACCAACAACACTGCTGAGTACGAGGGGTTGCTTGCCGGTCTTAGGATCGCGGCAGACCTTGGAGTTAAAAAGCTGATCGTCAGGGGTGATTCGCAGCTTGTCGTCAGACAAGTCAACAAAGATTACCAGAGCCCGTTGATGGAGGCCTACGTAGATGAGGTGAGGAAGCTGGAGGAGCGCTTTGACGGTATACAAGCGGAGCACGTTCCCCGAGCGGAGAACGACATCGCCGATTACCTATCAAAGCGCGCTGCGTTAAAGCTACCTATGGAACCAGGTACCTTTTTGCTTCGGTTAACTCAACCATCCGTCGAACCATCAACGGAGCAGAACAAGCAGAGGAAATCAGGCCCCGGCAAGTACTTTCCCGCTGAGCCCCCAGGGCCGCCGGCAAGGGTGTTGCCGTGGACCCTGAGCCTGCCGAGGAGCGACCGACTCCGGCAGGCCGCCAAGCCCTGGCCATAGAGACAAATGCTCCCATGGCAGAAGAGATGCCTTTGGTCCTCGCCGTCGAGCCCCAGGCTCTGGCATGGGCACAGCATACAGTCCGATTCCTCCAAACGGGGGAGCTTCCTGAGGAGCTGGAAGAGGCGGAGAAAGTAGCCCGTCGGTCTGCTATGTATCAGTTTGTCGATGACGTCCTGTACAGGAAGGGACCGAACGGTGTGAAATTGAAGTGCATTCCCCGGGAGGAAGGACTGGAGCTGTTGGCGGAGATACACGGAGGCATATGTGGCTCCCACATAGGGTCGAGGGCCCTTGCCGGCAAGGCGTTCCGGCAGGGTTTCTTCTGGCCCACTGCCCTCCAGGATGCAACGGCACTAGTAACCAAGTGTGAAGCATGTCAGTTCCATTCAAAGAAGCTTCATCAACCAGCTCAAGCCCTTCAAACAATCCCTCTCTCCTGGCCATTTTCAGTCAGGGGGCTCAACACACTGGGCCCCTTCCCCCGTGCTGTCGGGGGCTTTGAGTACTTGTACGTTGCAATCGACAAGTTCACAAAGTGGCCGGAGGTGGAAGTAGTGAGGAAGGTGACAGCACAGTCAGCCGTCAAGTTCTTCAAGGGACTAGTCTGCCGTTTCGGTGTGCCAAATAGAGTCATCACCGACAACGGCACGCAGTTCACAGGCCACACCTTCATGCAATACATCCAAGACCTCGGCAGCAAGGTCTCTTTCGCCTCCGTGGCACACCCATGGAGCAACGGCCAGGCGGAGAGGGCAAATGCTGAAGTGTTGCGAGGCCTGAGGACAAAGACTTTTGACAAGCTGCACAAGAGCGGAAGGCGCTGGATTGATGAGTTGCCGGCGGTTCTTTGGTTGATCAGGACGACGCCAAATCGAGCCACCGGCCAGACACCATTTGCCCTGGTATACGGGGCAGAAGCAGTTCTCCCCACGGAACTCACATATGGGTCACCTCGAGTGCTCGCTTACGACGAGCTTGAGCAAGAGCAATTGCGGCAAGATGACGCAACGCTCCTTGTGGAAGATCGTCTTTGGGCGGCTGTGAGAGCAGCACGCTACCAGCAACCCTTGCGCCGCTACCATAGCCGCAAGGTTCATGCCTAAAGCTTTGAGGAAGGCGACCTTGTTCTTCGGCGTGTTCAGTCGGCCAAGAATACCAACAAGTTGACGCCGAAGTGGGAAGGCCATTATTAGGTAATACGAGTCACCAGGCCTGGCGCAGTCCGCCTGGAGACCGAAGATGCTGTCCCAGTGAGCAACTCCTGGAACATCGAGCATCTTCGCAAGTTTTACCCATAAGGCGCGGCTTGCCGGGCCTCCCGGCAAGCCACCTTTTGTACAAGCTTTGCCGGCAAGGCATGTAACCCTCTGTACAAAGCCAGGCGCAGACCCTAGGCATAAATAAATGAAGCGCTGGCGCCCTAAGTTATAGCATGAATGCTAGGTTAAGTCTCTCCCTCGGTTACGGTTAATAGTGCTTAGCGGCGACTAACCCCTAGCCTAGAGGTCGAGTGTGCGTCTTTATGTCCTCTTTGGTTCGCAGGGCACGTGGACACTTCTGGTGAGCCGCTTGGGAGAAAGAGAATGGATCGGCGCTCTGGCCCTGGCAAGCCAAGACTGCCGGGGGCTGAAGACACAAGGATCCAACCACGGCAAGCCAAGGTTGCCGGGGGCTGCGGATTCAGATAAGTCTTTCATCCCCCTGTTATGCATTTCCGTATGGAACTGGGACATGTGAAACCTCGTTTATATTCTTAAAACCATCGTCCTCCCCTTTTCCCGTACCCAAGAGCTATCCCCTGGGTCGGAACTTGGTCGCAGTCGCGGTGGCAAGAAAAATGAACGAGTGGCCTAACTCTACTTCGCCCTTACCTCCGCCAAGAGCGTGAGAATGGTCGACTGAAGTGGGGGAACAGCAAGGCCTGTTGCCGGGCGACAATGTTTATCTTAAAAATAACGAGGATTCGTTCCTTGGCATGGGCCTCGCTCATGCACAGAGAACCCGACAAGCACCCTTTTTCATTAGAAACGTCCCATACAGGTACAGTTCGTACGGAATAAAAACATCAGCAAGGGGATTACAAGTTTTAAATCTAACAAGTGCCCGCAGGCTTACAAACTAAAAAGAGATGAGATGCCCGTAATCCCTTTCTTGTCCCTCTCCTCGGAAGGTAGAACAAGACAACAGGAGGGCAAAAAGAGCGCCTAGGCGAGGTACGAGGAGCAGAAGGAACCAAGAGAACGTCTTGGTGCCGGGAAAGGAGCTGGAAGACGAGGCAGCGGGCCGGCAATACACGACGAAGGCGCCGGTGCCCGCGTACTCCGATTTGACGGCCGCCACCTGCCTTCTTCGCCTTCTCCGGCCCTCCTACGCCAGCCGCCCAAGGAGACGACGGGGAGTGCCCCGATGGAGAGCTTGACGAGGAAGGCCCTCGGCAGGGCGGGAGGCCGACGGAGGGGCGACGCGGTCAGTCGAAGTCGGAGTCGGCATCCTGCCGCTTGACTCCCTCGTCGTCGTTGTCGCTGTCCTCCTCGTCACTCCCGCTCGAGGAGGAATCTTCATCGTCGGAGGAGCTCTCCACGCAGCACTTCAGGCGAGTTCCAAGATCTCCGAAGACCTTGACGGAGAGCAGGACGTCCTCCATTAGCTTGAAGTAGAGGACCAGCCCCGCCGTCAGGCTGTGGATGCGGGCGAACGTCTTCCATCCACGACGGAGGTACATGACCTGAGGGGCGGGGAAGTCGACGTCGACCCGCGTGCCGCCATTCCCGCAGCCCCTCATGTGCACCCTGAGGGTCTGGGGTGGGTCACGCTCCATATCCCGAGCAAACGGGGTAGGAAGACGAAGACGACGGCGCGGTGACCGGCATAACCTGATGAAGAACTCACAGGGCTGGTCCCCGACGTGGCCCTCCATCGGAAGGGGCGCGGCTGGCGGAGGCAGGAGCGGTGCGCCGCCCTGTCCACCTCTTCCCCGAACGCCATGACAACCTCGGCCTCGCCCCCTTCCCCTTCCCCTCATGGCCGGCTCCACCGCCGCGGGCTCCTGGGAAGGGGGGACGCGCTGTCGAGCAGCAACCCTCGCTGCCACCGTTGAAGGACCGGCGCCTCCTCTTGCCATGACAGATGGAAGAAAGGAGCGGAGGTAGAAGGAAATGGATGATGGGAGAATGTGGGATGCCGTCCTCCTTCCCTTCTTATAAAGGGGCAGAGTCGGGGCTCGGCCGCCCCATTCAACCATTCCAGTCACCAAGGGCGCAGGTAATCAGGACCGACCCACTGTCCCAATCAGTGACGGCCCGGTTTCCCGCCTCCACCGCCTGCCGCCTGCATGAAGGACACGTGCTGAGCGAGCAGAGCCGAGGGGACGGGTGAGGCGACCGTTCCCCGCCCCGTGATCGTGGGGCGTGGAAGCCTTGAAGACCGTGACCCGAGTCCACTCAGTAAATGAGCCGCGCCTCCACGCCTCCCTCTTTTTATGGGGAAGGCGTGAGCCGCCTCTTTACTGTGATATGGCGCATGCATGCGGGAACCGCCCCACACATGACCCCCACGTCACGCACAACCCTCCACATCGCGCGTTCAACGCGGGTCGTGGGGAAGCGCAGTGGACGGAACAGTTACTGCGGTAAAAATCCGCCCCACCTGCCCACGCACCGTTCTGGGCCTAGCCCAACAACGTGTCGCGCTTATGTCTGGCCCAGGCCCGGGGGCTCCTGTCGGTGTACAAAAGTAGGGGCTCTCCTTTTGACCCCTTTACTTGTGCACGGGCAGTCAGAGCCACGCGCCACGGCCGCACGTAGCAGGGCAAAGGAGAGAAGCCGGAGAGAAGCCGAAACACAAGACAACCAAGACAACGACAAGATCAGACACACAACGATCAAGGGGGCGAGGTAGACTCCCCCGGCAAGATCCTTGCCGGGGTGGCCTCTGCGGCCCCGGCAAGAGCCTTGCCGGGGCGACTTGCCCAAACACCAGCAGAGCGAGCCACCCTTGAGCCCAAAAGGTTCCAAACGCTGCCAACGACTATACTGGAACTAGGGCTCGGGAGGCACCTCCGCGGTGGCATGCAGATCTTTGTCAAGATCATAAACATGTGAGATCAGATGAGGACCAGAAGACAGCGACCCTCGGTGGGATCCCAGCGGAGGGAATCCACAAGACCCCCGGCAAGCGCGTTGCCGGGGACGACTGCAATGCCACGGCAAGACCCTTGCCGGACCCCCGGCAAGGCCCTTGCCGAGGGCGTCAGCGGGGCCACAGCCAGTCCCGCGTCGACCTAGACTCCACCGCCGTCCCCAAGCAGCTGCTAGCTCAACCAGCTAGGCAGGCACCTACGTGGCGACGGGCGGCCTCTACGCCAACTCAGCAAGCACCTGCGCGGTGACATGCAGATCTTCGTGAAGACCCTACCACCGCGCCACCTCAGCTGCCTGCCTGCCTACATGGCGCCGCATGCATCACTGGCTTGGGCGCGTGTCGAAGCAAGGCGAGGCGGCGACGGACGGGACGGGCCTCGTTACCGTCCCCGATAAAGCTAAGGGACACCTAAGCGACGCATTAAATGCGTCTTGTCCTGTAATACGGGCGATAAGCTCGCAGCACTGTAGACCTTTCCACCTCCTGTGTGCCACTGTGGCAGCCCCTTTCGACTATAAAAGGAGGCCCATGGCATACTGGAGAGGGATTCGGCTTTTTTGGGCAAGTTACGCCCCGTAGCTAGCTCAAGAACACAAGAACACTCAATACATCCACCAAAGCAGGACTAGGGTATTACGCATCCTCGCGGCCCGAACCTGGGTAAACAATCCGTGTGCTTCCTGTTAGACCTGCTCTTCTCACAACCCCGCGCCCCGCCAACCGTAGTAGGGATTCTTGTGATCCCATAGGTGTCGTTCCCACCGACACTTCCGGGGTCCACTTCATGGGTCCTGCCTTCTTCAAGATCTTGAAGAACGGCAAGGCGCGCTCGGCAGACTTGGAGATGAACCTGCTAAGCGCGGCAACGCACCCTGTCAGACGCCTTACATCCTTAGCTGTCTTAGGTGCCTTAATCTGCTCGATAGCCTTGATCTTGTTGGGGTTGGTCTCTATCCCGCAATGGGACACAAAGAAACCAAGTAGCTTTCTGGATGGAACGCCAAACACGCACTTCTCTGGGTTCAGCTTCAAATTGATCTGGCACAGATTAGCAAACATCTCCTCTAAATCCTGAATGAGGGTTGATCTGTCCTTAGTCTTGACCACAATATCATCCATATAAGCTTCAATATTCCTGTGCAACTATGATTCAAAACCAATCTGGACTGCTCTTGCAAAAGTGGATCTGACACTCTTCAACCCGAAAGGCATGCGCATGAAGCAGTATGTACCACATGGGGAGATGAATGAGGTCTTCTCTTCATCTTCCTTGGACATAAAAATCTGATGATATCCAGAGTATGCATCCAGAAAAGAGAGCAACTCACATCCTGATGTGGAATCCACAATCTGGTCGATGCGCGGCAAGGGAATGGATCCTTCAAGCAGGCCTTGTTAAGATATGTGAAATATATACAAAGCCTCCATTTTCCATTAGCCTTGCGTACGACCACTGGGTTTGCTAACCATGTTGGATGCAGTACTCCTCTGACCAAACCAGCTGCCTCAAGTTTCTTGATCACTTCTGCAATGAACTGTTGCCGCTCCAAAGCTTGCTTTCGGACCTTCTGCTTGATGGGTCGGGCATGTGGGAAGACAGCAAGGTGGTGCTCGATTACCTCCCTGGGAACACCGGGGATATCAGATGGTTTCCAAGCAAACACATCTATATTCGCCCGCAGGAAGGCAAGGAGCACGCTTTCCTATTTTTCATCGAGGGTGGCACTAATAGTAAAGGTACCGTCAGCGCCAGCCAGCCCTGCCGGGACCTTTTTCACAGGAGGTGCAGCAGCCTTGGATCTCTTGCTGTTGGAACTCTCCGGCAAGTCATCAACAGCCGCAGCATACTCCGAAGAGGTACACTTCCCGGATTCCTTGCTGGTGTCCCTGCTAGCCTTCTTCTTTCCTTTGATTTCCTTGGTGGGAACTGTGGCTTCCGCAACCTCTGCCGCGACTGCGTCCCGGTACATCTTATCTACGCAAATAATTGCGCCCTTCTCATCTGACAGGATGGAAATGACTCCCACCGGCCCTGGAATCTTCAAGGTATTGTAGGCATAGTGGAATGTTGCCATGAATTTTGCCAGCGCTGGGCATCCAAGGATTCCATTGTATGGCAGGGGGAGGTCGACCACATCAAACACAACCTTCTCAGTCCGGTAGTTCAACTCTCCTCCAAATGTCACTGGCAACGTGATCTTTCCCTTAGGATGACTCCTACCGGGGTTGATTCCTTGAGGCGTGCCCGTGACTTTGAGTTCTTCCTCTTCTATCTGAAGCTTGCTGATAACCTTTGGGGAGATCAGATTCAACCCGGCCCTGCCGTCAACCAACATCTTTGTGACTTTGAGGTTGCGGATCATTGGTGACACCAAGAACGACAAGCATCCTACCGCGGTGGTGCGGCCAGGATAGTCCTCTTCATCAAAGATGATGGGTGTGCATGACCACTTGAGCGGCTTCCGAGACTCTGCCGCTGGCTCCACGACATTGACCTTATGCGCCCACCATTTAAGTTGGTGGTGAGGGGAGTGCAAAGATGCACCTCTGTCAATGCACAGGGCGTCAGTGGCCTTCTGGAACTCCTGCTCGCTGGTTTTGTCTTCATCCCCTCCATCACTTTCATCATCGCATTCTTCCTTCTCTCGGCCCATTGGCGAGCTTTCCTTGGTTCCGAAGAGCCTTGCCGGGGCAATTTGCTTCACCACCTCGGCCCTTCCCGCTAGCGCCATTCTGACCTTTTTCCTTATCACGCTTCTCATATTCAGCCCTCTGCTTCTTGACGAGCTGCTCAACCTGATGACATTCCTGGAGATCGTGGCCTTTGGTCCGACGAATCTTGCAATACGGTCCATCACCTTTCCCAGCCTTCTCGGCAGCCCCAGCATCCCGGCAGTCAGTGCACGCAGCAACTTCCTTGCCGAGGGCATCGGCCTTAGCCTTCTTGCCGGTACTAGGCGTGCCCGATCCCTCCACAGTCAGTACTGCTTTATCCTTGCGCTTCTTGTTGCGCTTCTTATTCTTCTTCTTCTGACTGGTGGCCTCGTCGTCATCTTCTGAGTCGACATCTACGCCATCCTCTTCTCCAGGGAGTTTCCTCCCCTCCTCCACCCGAGCACACTTGTCCACCAAGGTGTAAAGTTCCTTCACAGTCTTGGGAAACCGAACATTCATCTTGGAACGTATTCGATGATTGCGCATGTTGGATTGGAACGCAGCTATCATAGCTGACGGGTGGATATCTGGAATATTCCTGTGGACTTGGCTGAACCTCTACATGTACTTTCGCAGAGTCTCTCCTTCCTTCTGTGGGAGAAGCTGCAAATCGCTGGGCCGTCCTGGTTCTTGGTGGCCGCCCGTGAAGGTGCCAACGAACTCATGGCATAGGTCAGCGCAGGTCGAGATGGAGTTCTCCGGCAGATGCATCAGCCAAGACCTCACGTTTGGCTTGAGTGCCAAAGGAAAGCAGTTGGCAAAAACCTTCTCATCTCTTCCCTCGACAGCTTGAACAACGATGGTGTAGATGCTCAAGAACTCTGTCGGGTTCATTCTCCCATCATACTTTTCTGGAATCTCTAGCTTGAACGTGCGAGCGAACGGCCAACGGACTTGCCGCAGCTCTTGGGTGAAGGCAGGGCACCCAGCCTCGAAAGGCAGGTACCTACCTCCGCCGAGCGCAGGCTCGTCAACGTTGGGGCCATTGCGTCGGACTAGTGGTGGGCACCACGGTGTTGCTCAATGGTGACGTGTGCGCCATCCATCCGCCTGCACTCCGGGGCTCGTCGTTGGCCTTGACGCGCTCGAGGATCGGACGAAGCCATTGAGACGTCATCAAGTTCTTAGTGTCGTGGCCCTTGCGCTAGTTGCTGTGGTGGGGATTGCACCATGGGGGTGGCCCCTTCCGTGCGGCCAGCAACATGGGCCGTCGTCATCATCTGCGGAGGCCGTGGTGGGCCAGCTCGCTATGAGCCTCCAGCCTCGGCAAAGCCAATCAGACTCTAAATGGTGGCCCTCCACTCATCCATCTGATCAGCATCCGGCAGAAACCTTAGCAGCAGTTGGGCCCGCGCCATGGCCTCCGAAGTGGTGCTTGGCATTGGTGATGATGTTGTAGACCGTAGAGTTTCCCGGCTCCTGACGGTGCCGGCGGTGGCTGTGTCGGGCTCCCGTCGTCGGGAGCCAGTCACTGGGATGGCGTGGTGACGAGGTGATGGTGTGCGCTGGCTAACGACTCCGTTCGGAGCATTGGCTGGGCTAGTTTGCTCCGGGGGCAGTGCATCTCCCACGCCCGTGGCGGGGCGGTCGTAGGATTGCGATTCGCCTCAGGACGAACGTCACCGTCGTGGCTATGCCCCTCGGCTAGGCCGGGAGGGACAGAAGGAATAATCTCTCTACCCGTACCTCACGGAGCGTGGTTGCCAGGATGTTGTTGGTGCTATCCTTCTCTAGTTTCTCCCGCTCCAGCTTCGGCCGCGGGGGAGGTGGTGACAACGCTGCCTGCGCCGACCACGTCTCCCGCAGCGCCCACATCCTCATGCACCTTCGCATTCCCCGCGGCATCGGCGGTCGCGGGCGGCAAGGCCTTCGAGGTGGACGGGTGAGCTGCGGTACCGGACTTCTTCTTGGGCGCCATAGTTGATGGAGATGTCGATGATGAAAATGGAGATGAAGATGACACGCTGCTTACGCTCTCGGGTTCACGCAAGTGATCCCCCTACCTGGCATGCCAAAGATGTCATGGGAAACCACGGCCACCTATGGGGCCATGAGCCCCTTGTGGTTCGGCGGGGGGATGGGCACATGGCACAAAGAGCGGAGAAGCGTAACACAGCATGACAGAGATCACACAGGCAATTTTACCTAGGTTCGGGCCGCCACGAGGTGTAAAACCCTACTCCTGCTTTGGTGGATTGATGGTGGAAAATGGTGGGAAAACGCAACGCTCTTGCCCGGCAAGGTTGCCTCGGGGCGAGAGTGGCTACGCGTGTATGGATACATAGGGGTCCCGAATCATTTCTACGGTTGCCATGGGCCTCCTTTTATAGATCAAGGGGTTACCACAGTGGCAAATCAGTCTTTCCATACTGACTTGATAGCGAACAGTGCTATCATACCAAACTCTGCAGGCTGACAGAGCGCATTAAATGTGCCGCTCAGTGTCACATCACAGCTAGCCCGGCAGGCCCTGCCGGGCTGTTTTGCCAGCTTTGTGCCTGCTTGCTTGACACGTCTCAGGACGGGTGTTGCTTGGAGGTATCTTTTGTGGGAAGTGGCTGCCATGTGGCAGGGAGCCGCCACTTAGCCACTTAGGAGCTTGACACCGCACTGATCGACAACGTGCGTTGTTGTGAGGTGGTGTAGTGGAGTGTTTTGCCTTCGTGAGCCCCGGCGGGCCTGCTGGGGCAATCCTGGAGGCTCGCTTCCGGGGAAACCCCAACCTCGCTAGGCCCACCTGCCCGGCAAGGTAGGTTCTTCTCATAGTGGTATCTTGTCTCTTTGGCTAGTCTTGGTCCTCTAGATCTGCACTTTGATCCTTCAAAGAACTGATCCCTCGTTCTTTCATCTGATCTTGGTGTTGTAATCTTGTTCTCGATCCTGTGCACAGTCTGGGCCACAGACCCAGGGTTTGTTGCACCAGCAAAAACCAACATACCTGCAACTTGTGAACTGCGTTGGGATTTCCCCGAAGAGGAGAGGATGATGCAGTACAATAGAGATAAGTATTTCCCTCAGTTAAGAACCAAGATTATCTATCCAGTAGGAGAACCAAGCAACACTTCATTAGCAGTGCCTGCACACAAACAAGAAATCCATGCAACCCAACGCGAACAAGGGGTTGTCAATCCCTCGACGGTTACGAGCAAGATTAAATTGTATGGTGATAGATAGATAGATCAAACAAAAATACAAAATAAAATAAATAAAAGAAAAACGCAGCAAGGTATTTTTTGTTTTAATATATGATAAAAGATAGACCCGGGGGCCATAGTTTTCACTAGAGGCTTCTTTCTTGAAAATAGCATATGGTGGGTAAACAAATTACACTGTTGGGCAATTGATAGAAAAGCAAATAATTGTGATGATACCCAAGGCAATGATCATGTATAGGCATCACATCCGAGACAAGTAGACTGAAACGATTCTGCATCTACTACTATTACTCCACACATCAACCGCTATCCAACATTCATCTAGTGTATTAAGTTCATAGAAAATGGAGTAACGCCTTAAGCAAGATGACATGATGTAGACAAGATAAACTCATGTATGAATAAACCCCATCTTTTTAACCTTAATAGCAACGATACATATGTGTCATGTCCCCTTCTGTCACTGGGATTGAGCACCGCAAGATTGAACCCTTTACAAAGCACCTCCACCATTGCAAGGAAAATCAATCTAGTTGGCCAAACCAAATCAATAGATCAGAGAGAAATATGAAGCAATAGTAATCATGCATAAAAGAGTTCAAAGAAAACTCAAATAATATTCATGGATAGATCTCATCATAAACTCACAATTCATCGGATCCCAACAAACACACCGCAAATAGCCATTACCTCGAATAGATCTCCAAGAACATCAAGGAGAACATTGTATTGAAGATCAAAGAGAGAGAAGAAGCCATCTAGCTACTAGCTATGGACCCATAGGTTTGTGGTAAACTACTCACGCGCATCAGCGAAAGGGCAACAAGGTTGATGTTGAGCCCCTCCGTGATCGATTCCCCCTCCGCCAGAGTACCGGAGAAGGCCTCCAGATGTGATCTCGTGGTTTTGGAACTTGCGGCGGCAAAAAAAGTATTTCGGGTGTCTCCTTGATGTAAGGGGAATACTTCAGAATTTATTGAGGTGGAATTAGGGTTGGAGGTGCCATGAGGGGCCCACAATCCTGGGGGCGGCCCCTAGGGCTTGTCGTTCCCTCGTGGCTCTTCCGGCGCGCTCCTGAACCTTCTAGGGTCTCTTCTGGTCGATAAAAAATTAATCCAAAGTTTTTTCTCCGTTTGGACTTCGTTTGATATTTATTTCCTGAAAAGCCAAAAACATGCAAAAAAACAGCAACTGACACTTGGCACTAAATTAATAGGTTAGTCCCAAAAATGATATATAATTGCATATAATGACATATAAAACATCAAAAATTGATACTATAATAGCATGGAACAACCAAAAATTATAGATACGTTGGGGACATATCAATAGCCTCCACGAATTCATGTTCATGGTGTTTGATATCCTACTCATGCTCGTATTCAATGTTAATTATTCTCAATGCATGTTTATGACTGTTTTCGCTTTCTAGCTGGTCACTTATCAATCTATTTGCTAGCCATCGCCTGTACTAAGCGGAAATACTGCTTGTGCATCCAAATCCTTAAACCAAAGTTGTTCCAGATGAGCCACTATATCTACCTATATGCGGTATTACTCTGTTGTCCCAAGTAAATTTGCATGTGCCACCTCTAAACATTCAAACAAGCACATGTTTTGTGTGCCTGTACCGCTCATGGAGCGACATGGGGCGGTCAATATCTTCCAAGCTAAGTGGGTTATTCTCATGAGGGGTGTTTATTCACTTGTCCTTACACGAGAGGGGTTGGTAATCGGGATGCCCAGTCCCATGATCAAATCGCAAAAATAATGAAACAAACTCCCACGGGAAGTTGTCGGTATGGAGGGCACCCGAGGATTCGGCTAGCCATGGCTTGTGTTTGTCGGTGGAGGGGGAGTACACTTTACCTTTCCACTTGGGAACCGCCACTAATTTGTTTAGCATGGAAGATATTGAAAACTCTCAGTCCTGACATTGACGGGAAAGGCATACCTCCCAAAATTATATTCATCTCTATTTTAGGATTTGAGCTATGGCACCTCTGCAAATCCCTGCTTCCCTCTATGAAGGGCCTATCCATTTACTTTTATTGTTGAGTCATCAACCTCTCATTTGAGCATCAGTTGGTGAGCACTATTGTCATTCTTATGCATTGAGTATAGTTAATGTTGAGTGGGACATGACTGGATCTTTTGTACCATTGGGAACCCTCGCACTTGAGGACCAGCGACTCTGCGTCTTTGAGAGCTCTGGGCCAGTAGAAGCCGTGGCGGAAAGCCTTGGCCATAAGGGGCCTCGAGGAGGCGTGGTGCCCGCACTTGCCCTGGTGGATGTCGAGGAGGATCTCTATGCCCTTGTCTTGCTCGACGCAGCCCTGGAACACACCCTCGCATTGCGTTTGACGAGCTCATGGTTGATGATGTTGTAGGAAGATGCCCGGCGCTGCACTTGCCGGGTCCTCGGTCTCGTGCATCGAGAGCGCTCTGCTCTCCAAGAAGGCGAGGATTGTCTGGGCCCAGGACGGAGTCGTCACCACTGTGAAGATGGCCACTTGGACGGGGTCCAGGGCGGCAACCCCTGAGCCAGAGCCGGAAGCCCCCGGTTTGGATTCGGCAGCCCTCGGGTCAGAGCCGGCAGCCCCTGAGCCAGAGTCAGCAGCCCCCGGGTCGGATTCGACAGTTCTTGGGCCAGAGCCGGCAGCCCCCGAGCCGGAGCCGGCAGCCCCTGGGTTGAATTCGGCAGCCCCCGGGTTGGATTCGACAGTTCTTGGGCCGGAGCCGGCAGCCCCTGGGTTGAATTCGGCAGCCCCCGGGCCGGAGCCAGCAGCCGCCGAGGCTAGGCCGGGGTATCCAGGGTCGGGCGGGGACGCCGCGGGGTCGTCCGGGACGAAGATGGACTCGAAGTCGGGTGACGGCTTGATGGACGGCTTTCCGAAGTGCTTGAGGGAGACGCCGGGTGGGATTGCTTACCAGGGGGAGCCTATCTTGGCGACTGTGTTAGGGGCCTTGTTGTTCGCGCGGGGAACTTGAAGGAACTCGCAGCCATCGAAGCCGTCAAGAGCTGTTGTACAAGGAAACGGTAGCTGGCCCTATTGAAGTCTCGGGCGTCCCATTCGCCGGAGGCCTGCTGCACCACCAGATCCGAGTCGCCGTAGCAGAGTATGCACCGGATGCCGATCTCTTTGGCCAACCGGAGGCCATGCATGAGGGCTTCGTACTCGGCAATGTTGTTGATCTGCAGCGCATACCGCAGCCGGTCGCCTTTGGGGGACGATATCACGATGCCGGCTCCCAAACCGGATCGCATCTTGGAGCCATCGAAGTGCATGCGCCGGTGTGTCGAGTCGGGTGGCGGTGGTAGGTACTGGGTCTCCGTCCAGTCGAGGAGGAAATCAACCAATGCCTAGGACTTGATGGTGGTGCGGGGCTCGTAGAGGATTGTATGGCCAGCTAGCTCGATGGACCACTTGGCCACCTGGTCGAAGGCATCCCGGCCGCCCATGATCTCACTGATGGGGGCCATGCTCACCACGGTGACGGTGTGCTCCTGGAAGTACTACCTCAGCTTCTTGGCGGTGAAGTACACACTATAGCACATCTTATGGTAATGGGGGTAGTTATGCTTGGAGGCGGAGAGCACCTCGCTCAGGTAGTATATCGGACGCTGGACCGGCTAAATCTTGCCCTCCTTCGAGCGCTCGACCACCAGCACACTGTGCTAACAGCCGCGAGGTAGTGGCGATGTATAGCAGAAGCGGCTCCTTGTCAGCTGGCGCGGCCAGGATGAGTGCGGTGGAGAGCATGCGCTTGAGATCTTGGAAGGCTTCATTCGCCTAGTCGCTCCACTCAAACGCCGACGTCTATTTCATTGGCTGATACAGGGGGCAGGGCCCTCTCGCCCAGCCGGCTAAGGAACCGGTTGAGAGAGGCCAAGCAGCCGGTGATCTTCTGGACATCGGGCAGCTGAGCCGGCTTGCGCATGCGCTTGATGGCCTTGG
Organism: Triticum aestivum; assembly: GCF_018294505.1. Taxonomy (NCBI): domain Eukaryota; kingdom Viridiplantae; phylum Streptophyta; class Magnoliopsida; order Poales; family Poaceae; genus Triticum; species Triticum aestivum. Next base: position 293,602,127 of record NC_057814.1, on the reverse strand, counting down.
TCTTCTCCGGGTTAGCCTCAATGCCGCGCTCTGAGACAAGGAAGCCGAGTAGCTAGCCAGCTGGCACGCCGATTACAAATTTCTCCGGGTAGAGCATGATCTCGTACTAGCGCAGGTTGGCGAAGGTTTCCTTTAGGTCGGCTAGGAGCGTGAGGTGCTACTTGGTCTTCACCATGATGTCGTCAACATAGACGTGCATGTTGCGGCCGAGTTGCTGCAGCACGCACTTCTGCATGCAGCGCTAGAAAGTGGCGCCAGCATTCTTCAAGCCGAACGACATGGTGATGTAGCGGTATGCCTCGAAGGGCGTGAAGAAGGACGTCTTCAGGGCGTCAGTCAGGTCCAGCTTGATCTGATGGTAGCCAGAGTAAGCATCCAGAAAGGATAGGAGCTCGCAGCCGACCGTGGAGTCAATCACTTGATCAATCTGCGGCAGGGAAAAATGATCCTTAGGGCAGGCCTTGTTCAGGCTGGTGTAGTCTATGCATATGTGCCAGGTGTTGTTCTTCTTCAAGACGAGGACTACGTTGGCCAGCCACTCGAGGTGAAACACTTCATGATAAAGCCGGCAGCGAGCAGCCGGGCGATCTCTTCACCGATGGTTCTTTGCTTCTCCTTAGAAAAGTGGCGTAGGGGTTGACGGACCGGCATTACATCCCTGCAGATGTGTATTTTGTGCTCGGCGTACTTCCTCGGAACACCCAGCATGTCCTTTGGGAGCCATGCAAAGGTATCCCGATTCTCACGGAGGAAGTCGACGAGCTCACCTTCCTATTTGCTGCTGAGGCAGGGGCCCACAACCACGTACTAGCTACAGTTGGGGTCGGCCGGGTTGAGCGGGGCCTTCTTGGTGTCCTTGGACGGCTGGAATGAGGCCTCACCAGCCGACTCCTTGGGTGGAGCCGGCACGGCCGGCTGCTCAACAGCCAACACCATGACCCGGTCGAGCTGGCGCCTCTCCTCGGCGATGACCAGTGACTCGGCCAACTTGGAGCCAGCTTGGGCACATTCTAGAGATTTCCTATAGTCGCCGACGACGGTGGTGAGGCCCTTGGGATCCGGCATCTTTATCTTCAAGTAGGCGTAGTGGGGAACTGCCACGAACTTTGCCAGCACAGGCCGGCCCAGCAGCGCATGGTAGGGGCTGGCCAGGTTCACCACCTCGAACCAAATGGGCTCGCGCCAAAAGTGGTCATGGGTGCTGAACAAGAAGTCAAGCCGGATCCGGCTGATCGGAGATCAGGAGAGACCCGGCATGATGTCGTGGAACACCGTCCGGGTCGTGGTATCGAGTAGAGGATGTTGATGCTATTGCCACGCTATTGAGGACTCGCAAAAACTTGCAGGCGTGCTTTGCGGCGACTATGGTGGGGTTGAGGACGAGGGCGTAGCCACCCAGCGTCGGCATGACGGCCGGATGGTCCTCCCGGGTCTAGCTGACCGGGCGCTCCGACCAGTGCATGTACTGGGGCACAGCTGGGACCATGGTGTTCACTTCTTCCCAGAGCCGGCGCTCACTGTGCTTGTCGCCAACTTCACTGGTAAAGACGATGTAGCAGGCGTTCGGGTCGGGGAAGGCCTCATCACGCATGGCACCGGCCGTCGGGGCCGAAGCCGGAGGCGGCTACCCCGCACCCGATGCCGGAGGAGGAGGCGAAGGGATGTCGCCCATCATTATGCGCTTCGTGATGGCGCACTGCCGGAGCATCTGCGTGGATGGCCTCACGTTGTTGTGGTGCTTGCAGGGGCCTTCGAGCATCTCTTCAAAACACATGGCGGGTTTCCAGACGGTCTTGCCGGTTCGCTGATGCCGGTTGCCGGCAGGCTCGGCTGAGGGCGCTTGCTTGGCGGCAGCGACGAGGCGGTTGTCATAGAGGGGAGTCGTCTGATCGCCCTTACGCTTGTTGTTTTGCTGGTTGTTCTGTTGGCGGCTGCTCTCGCCAGCCTGCTTGGAGGGCACCGGCGGCAACGCCTTGCAACATCTGTTGGGGGACGTAGCATGCAATTTCAAAAAAATTCCTACGATCACGCAAGATCTATCTAGTAGATGCATAGCACTGAGAGGGAGAGAGTGTGTCCACGTACCCTCGTAGACCGAAAGCGGAAGCGTTAGTTTAACGCGGTTGATGTAGTCGAACGTCTTCGTGATCCAACCAATCAAGTACCAAACGTACAGCACCTCCGAGTTTAGCACACGTTCAGCTCGATGACATCCCTCGAACTCTTGATCCAGCAAAGTGTCGAGAGAGAGTTTCGTCAGCACCACGGCGTGGTGACGGTGATGGTGATGTGATCCGCGCAGGGCTTTGCCTAAGCACTACGACAATATGACCGGAGGAGTAAACGGTGGAGGGGGGCACCGCACACGGCTAAGAAACAATTGATGTGCTTTGGGGTGACCCCCTGCCCCCGTATATAAAGGAGGAGAGGGGAAGAGGCCGGCCCTAGGTGGCGCGCCAAGTGGGGGGAACCCACTTGGACTCCTAGTCCAAGTCGCCCCCCCCTTCCTTCTTTCAGAGGGGGAAAGGGGGAAGGAAAGGGAGAGGGAGAATGAAAGGGGGGCCGCGCCCCCTCCCCTTGTCCAATTCAAACTCCCCAATGGGGGGAGGGCGCGCCACCCCATTTTGGGCTGCCCTCTCTCTCCCCTATGGCCCATGTGGCCCATTACTTTCCCCGGGGGGTTCCGGTAACCCCTCGGTAATCCGATAAATATCTGAAATACTCCGAAACCATTCCGGTGTCCGAATACTATCGTCCAATATATCAATTTTTACCTCTCGACCATTCCGGTCACCAAAACACATAACTCATGATACAAATCATCATCGAACGTTAAGCGTGCGGACCCTACGGGTTCGAGAACTATGTAGACATGACGGAGACACATCTCCGATAAATAACCAACAGCGGAACCTGGATGCTCATATTGGTTCCTACATATTCTACGAAGATCTTTATCGGTCAAACCGCAATGACAACATACGTCATTCCCTTTGTCATTGGTATGTTACTTGCCCGAGATTCGATCGTCAGTATCTTCGTACCTAGTTCAATCTCGTTACCGGCAAGTCTCTTTACTTGTTCCGTAATGCGTCATCCCACAACTAACTCATTAGTCGCACTGCTTGCAAGGCTTATCATGATGTGCATTACTGAGAGGGCCTAGAGATACCTCTCTGATACTCAGAGTGACAAATCCTAATCTCGATCTATGCCAACCCAACAAATACCTTTGAAGACACCTGTAGAGCATCTTTATAATCACCCAGTTACGTTGTAAAGTTTGATAGCACACAAGGTGTTCCTCCGGTATTCGGGAGTTGCATAATCTCATAGTCAAAGGAATATGTATAAGTCATGAAGAAAGCAATAGCAATAAAACTTAACGATCATTATGCTAAGATAACGGGTGGGTCTTGTCGATCACATCATTCTCCTAATGATGTGATCCCGTTCATCAAATGACAACACATGTCTATGGTCAGGAAACTTAACCATCTTTGCTTAAGGAGCTAGTCAAGTAGAGGCATACTAGGGACACTTTGTTTTGTCTATGTATTCACACATGTATCAAGTTTCTAGTTAATACAATTCTAGCATGAATAATAAACATTTATCATGATATAAGGAAATATAAATAACAACTTTATTATTGCCTCTAGGGCAGATTTCCTTCAGTCTCCCACTTGCGCTAGAGTCAATAATCTACATTACATTGTAATGATTCTAACACCCATGGAGTCTTGGTGTTGATCATGTTTTGCTCATGAAAGAGGCTTAGTCAACAGGTCTACAACATTCAGATCCGTATGCATTTTGCAAATCTCTCTGTCTCCCTCCTTCAGTTGATCACGGATGGATTTGAAGCGTCTCTTGATGTGTTTGGTTCTCTTGTGAAATCTGGATTCCTTCACTAAGGCAATTGCTCCAGTATTGTCACAAACGATTTTCATTGGACCCGAAGCAGCTATGTACTCCGCTTCACATGTAGATCCCGCCATGACGCTTTGCTTGGAATTGCACCAACTGACAACTCCACCATTCAATATAAATACGTTTCCGGTTTGCGAATTAGAGTCATCCGGATCAGTGTCAAAGCTAGCATCGATGTAACCATTTAGGACAAGCTCTTTGTCACCTCCGTAATCGAGAAACATATCTTTAGTCCTTTTCAGGTATTTCAGGATGTTCTTGACCGCTGTCCAGTGATCCACTCCTGGATTACTTTGGTACCTCCCTGTTAAACTTATAGCAAGGCACACATCAGGTCTGGTACATAGCATTGCATACATGATAGAACCTATGGCTGAGGCATAGGGAATGTCTTTCATTTTCTCTCTATCTTCTGCAGTGGTCAGGCATTGAGTCTGACTCAACTTCACACCTTGTAACACAGGCAAGAACCCTTTCTTTGACTGATCCATTTTGAACTTTTCAAAACTTTATCAAGGTATGTGCTTTGTGAAAGTCCAATTAAGCGTATTGGTCTATTTCTATAGATCTTGATGCCCAATATATAAGCAGCTTCACCAAGGTCTTTAATTAAAAAATTCTTATTCAAGTATCCTTTTATGCTATCCAGAAATTCTATATCATTTCCAATCAACAATATGTCATCCACATATAATATTAGAAATGCCACAGAGCTCCCACTCACTTTCTTGTAAATACAGGCTTCTCCAAAAGTCTGTATAAAACCATATGCTTTGATCACACTATCAAAGCGTATATTCCAACTCCGAGATGTTTGCACCAGTCCATAAATGGATCGCTGGAGCTTGCACACTTTGCTAACACCTTTAGGATCGACAAAACCTTCTGGTTGCATCATATACAACTCTTTAAGAAATCCATTAAGAATGCAGTTTTGACGTCCATTTGCCAAATTTCATAATCATAAAATGCGGCAATTGCTAACATGATTCGGACAGACTTAAGCATCGCTATGGGTGAGAAGGTCTCATCGTAGTCAACTCCTTGAACTTGTCAAAAACCTTTCGCAACAAGTCAAGCTTTGTAGACAGTAACATGACCATCAGCGTCAGTCTTCTTCTTGAAAATCCATTTATTCTCTATGGCTTGCCGATCATCGGGCAAGTCAACCAAAGTCCATACTTTGTTCTCATACATGGATCCCATCTCAGATTTCATGGCCTCAAGCCATTTCGCGAAATCTGGGCTCATCATCGCTTCCTCATAGTCCGTACACTACTGCAGGATGCTGCTAACGTGACACTACGATCAAAGACCCTTCGACGAAACTGTGTGCGAGGCCATAATCGCAAACGGTGGTGTAAAATAACCATCAAAAAAGGTGCAAAACATTTGCGATGGAGGATGCATCAAACACGGTTCAAATTTTAGTTGCGTGTGCGATGCAGGGCATATGGTTCAGCTCAATTAACTGTTTGCGATGAGGAGGAACAAAAGAAACGGGCAGCCAAATGAAGGTGTGTGGTGACGTACAGCATACGATTCACTCGGATGAACTGTTTGTGATTAGGCAACTCAAAAGAAACGGTCAGCCCGATCAAGGTGTGTGCGATGTACAGCATACGGTTCACTGGATGAACTATTTGTGATTAGGCAAGAGAACAGAAACGGTTCAATATAACAAGATGTGTGTGATACGCGGCAAACATGTCTGTAATCAGAAATGTGTGCGAAGACCGATAATAACGCAGATGATTGCTTCTAATAAGACGTATGTGATATGCTCTGTCTACACAACATCTATTGGCAATGTGGGACGGGCGGTCATCCGGATATGCCATAAGGATGTGATGAGGCATTCCTATCAGCAAGGACTAGCTGTTCCACTAGTAGCTCATGTAAGAAAACTATCAAGTTAAGTGTGCTCAGGCTGGAGCAGCCATCGGATGGGTGACTGGATGGGAAGTTGTGTCGATGTTAAATTAGCTGATGGGATGGGTCATTTCGGTCAAATGACCGAAATGCCCCATTCCATCAGCTAATTTAACCTCGAGGTCCTTGTTTTCTATTTTTAACACATGTTAAAGAAGGTCTACTGCATTACTTTTTGACAATGTGTGATACGTGGCATAAAGTTGATCCATCCAACCTATTTGTGATGGAATAGGCCGTGTGTGTTGTGGGCAAACGCTTGCTAGTATTCAACCGTTTGGGATTGATGAATTCATCACGGACGGGTTCCCTAGTGTGGTCCGTGTTCATCTGATCATCATCTACTTCATGTGCTAGCTCGATGCTAAGTTTCCATTAATTGATGGTGTTTTATGAACACGCCACCGTTTCCCGCCACCCTGCTATATTGCACATAGGGGGCACGCGACGCACGGAGGCGACAAGCGTAGCCTGTAGCACATCCACCTTTTCCAAGCATGCCAACCCACCAAAGCGCCGCATCTTCCATCAACCTCGTCGACGAGGAAAACGAGCAGGCGCCACGGCCCGTCGAGGCCAAGGCGCTCCCCAGCAATGCGATGGACGATGCCGTGATGCACGTCATCGCGAGGGTTGAGCAGACCTTTGGCGCATGGCGCTTGAGCGCCACGGATCAAGATAGGCATGTCAGCGCCGACAGGCTACAGCTCGCCGCACAACATGATCGATGGCGCGCCGCAGAGCAAGCTAGGCGCATCTGCGCCGATAGGCTGTGGCTCACCGCACGGCGAGACCGTTGGAGCGCCGCAGAGCGAGAGGCCCGGTGTGCCGCACAGCAAGAGCGGATCCATCGGCGCTTGCCTGCTGTCGACACGGCGTCGCAGCTGGGTACACGTCCCGTCAGTACCCCCATTCCTCGCCAGGAGTGGGCAGAGGCCCTTAGCTCCGTACTTGCACCAGAGACCGGCCGCACCGTACTTGCACGGACGCCCGCCGCGCCATTCGCATGGGTACCGCCGTTCGCCTTGTCCGCGGCCCGCTGGATGCCAACACGCTAGTCCGTAGGCTCGACCGCCTCGTTGGCTCAGGTGTCCACCTGGGCGCAGTAGAGGAACATGGCCGTCGCATCCTCGAGCTGGTGATCTCCAATGAAATAGCCAACTTCGAGCTCGAGATCGCGCTCCAGATGTACCGCGAGCGTGTCGACCGGTTGGACGAACGCTTGCACGAGTTCAGGCATAGCCAAGAGCTACCCTAGGCAAGGGTTGCTGGTCATGGTCTCATGGACGCGTTTTATTTCGAAAAGTCGTTTCGACGTGGATAGCTATGTATTCACAGCAATCATAGTATTGCTCTGTTTATTGCTCTGTTTCAATGTGTGTACTCTGTTTTCCATTCTCATATGTTCTGTTTCAATGTGTGTACATACGCTTTCCATTCTGTATATGTGGATGATAACAGCTAGATCCAAATTACTATACAAAACAGATAGAAAATGGAATTCATAATATATATATATATATTAATTGTTCACTAGATCATCACAGAATATATATATATATATATATATAAATAATATCATCACATATACGTGATGATACTTAACTACTAGGTACAATACATAAAATTGAAAACGAACAATACTAAAACTAATAATCCCTCCTGGGGGCCAGTATTCCGGTAGCCCCTCGCTAGCAGCTCCCTGGTGTGCGGCGTCTTCCCAGTGCGGAGGCAGTACTCCGACTCCTCCGCCTCGCAGCGCTTGACGTACCGATCTGCCTCTTGCTAGCGGACGCGCGCGGCCGATCTTGCCATTTTGTTGGGCGCCCACTGGAGCTCCTCGTCGGTGGCAGCTGGAGCTTATCGGCCCACCTCCACGCAGCGACGAGGCACCTAGCGCCTATGACCTTTCTCGCGAAGTACCCGTCTTTGTACACCTCCTCGGCACGACGACGCGCCCGCCCCCAAAGCTCCGCCACCTCCTTTTTCCAGGCGGCATCACGGGCTTCACATGCCGCCTGGTACCTGGCTTCCTCCTCCACCATCTCCTTCTTGAACGCCACTTGCCTGGCTTTCTCAGCCGGCGGCAGCGACTTCCACAGACAAAGATTGTACTGGCCCCAAAACCAATCCAAAGTTGGGGGGTCCGGCGCAACCTCGTTAGGCGGCGCATAGGGGTCCTCGTTGCTAGTAATCGAGTGAGCGTCCTCGGGGGGCGGTGACTCATCGTCGGCGCGTGGGCAGACCGGCGGCGCCATGGCAGAGATTTGAGAGAGAGAGAGAGAGAGAGGGTGAGCGAGGGGAGGATGTAGATGAGAATGCAGGCGGGACGACGTGAGCAAGGTAGTATTTATTGGTGGCCAGAATCTAGATCGACGGGGACAGTACACACGCCGATCGCCAGAATTTACAAGTACTGTAGTTTGAATTACACACAATTCCTGCAGCAAATCCGTGTCTGAACATAATAGCTGACGGTTACCAATACAGAACCGTGTCTGATTAATGATCCCCGCCAATCACCTACCAAACCTCGAGCCACGAGATAGAGTGCCGATCATGTGGGGGCCGGTTGTCTTGCCAGATCTTTACATTTTCTTTTTTGAACACCAGATATTTACATCGTCTGATGATTTTTTAACTCACACACAAGTACACAGAAATATGATTTTTCAAACCATTTTGGTTAGGCGTTGCATGTAGATGTAGTTCAAATTTGAATTATGGTCATTAAATGGTTAGAAAATCACTTAAATGTCTTTAAAAGGTCAAATGACCCCTGAAAATTTCGAAATTTTCACATGACAGTTGTATTAGTGCACGTTAAACGTAGGAAAAAGTTTGAAGGCCGTAAGAGGAAGCAATCTCCCGTCCGTCAGCAAACATGCATTGTTCCCTCTCGGAACCACGAACCTTCTAGTGAGTTGCTCCGGTTTGTGAGGGGTGTGTGTCCAAACTTTCGTCAAACAGGCCAATTTTTTTACCACATCATCTTGGTGGCATGACATTAAATCAAGCAAGGTTTCATGTTTTTCTGATCATTTTTTAATTTTTTGGAATTAAAATGCCATGGCATGCACTCCATGCATGTGCCCATGCCTTGACACCAATATGTTTGAAAATTCCTTCTAAATTACTGCACATGGAATTAACTCGCACACAAGTGCACAAAAATATGGTTTTTCAAACAGTTTTGGTTAGGTTGCATGTATATGTAGTTCAAATTTGAATTACGGTCATTAAATGGTTAGAAAATCACTTCAATGTCTTTAGAAGGTCAAATGACCCCTGAAATTTACCAAATTTTCACATGACAGTTGCATGTTAAACGTAGGAAAAAAATTGAAGGCCGTAAGAGGAAGCTATCTCCCATTTGTCATCAAACATGCATTGTTCCCTTTCGGAACCACGAACCTTCTAGCGAGTTGCTCCAATTTGCGAGGGGCGTGTGTCCAAATGTTCGTCAAACATGCCAATTTCTTTACCACATCATCTTGGTGGCATGACATTACATCAACCAAGGTTTCATGTGTTTCTGATCATTTTTATATTTTTTAATTAAAATGCCATGTCACACCATGCATACGTATGCATGTGTCCATGTCGTGAGACCAATATGTTTGAAAATTCCTTCTAATTTACTGCACATGGAATTAACTCGCACACAAGTACACAGATATGATTTTTCATACCGTTTTGGTTAGGCGTTGCATGTAGATGTAGTTCAAATTTGAATTACAGTCATTAAATGGTTAGAAAATCACTTAAATGTCTTTAAAAGGTCAAATGACCCCTAGAATTTTCCAAAATTTCACATTACAGTTGTAGTAGTGCATGTTAGACGTAGAAAAAAATTTGAAGGCCGTAAGAGGAAGCTATCTCCCATTCGTCATCAAACATGCATTGTTCCCTCTCGGAACCACGAACCTTCTAGCGAGTTGCTCCGGTTTGTGAGGGGTGTGTGTCCAAACTTTCGTCAAACATGCCAATTTGTTTACCACATCATCTTGGTGGCATGACATTAAATCAAGCAAGGTTTCATGTTTTTCTGATCATTTTTTAACCTTTTGGAATTAAAATGCCATGGCATGCACTCCATGCATGTGCCCATGCCTTGACACCAATATGTTTGAAAATTCCTTCTAATTTACTGCACATGGAATTAACTCGCACACAAGTACACAAAAATATGATTTTTCAAACCGTTATGGTTAGGCGTTGCATGTAGATGTAGTTCAAATTTGAATTACGGTCATTAAATAGTTAGAAAATCACTTAAATGTCTTTAAAAGGTCAAATGACCCCTGAAATTTACAAAATTTGCACATGACAGTTGTATTAGTGCACGTTAAACGTAGGAAAAAAATTTGAAGGCCGTAAGAGGAACCTATCTCCCATTCGTTATCAAGCATGCATTGTTCCCTCTCGGAACCACGAACCTTCTAGCGAGTTGCTCCGGTTTGTGAGGGGTGTCTGTCCAAACGTTCGTCAAACATGCCAATTTCTTTACCACATCATCTTGGTGGCATGACATTACATCAACCAAGGTTTCCTGTGTTTCTGGTCATTTTTCTATTTTTTGAATTAAAATGCCATGTCACTCCATGCATACGTATGCATGTGTCCATGTCGTGAGACCAATATGTTTGAAAATTCCTTCTAATTTACGTCGCATGGAATTATCTCACACACAAGTAAACAGATATGATTTTTCAAACCGTTTTGGTTAGGCGTTGCATGTAGATGTAGTTCAAATTTGAATTACGGTCGTTAAATGGTTAGAAAATCACTTAAATGTCTTTAAAAGGTCAAATGACCCCTAGAATTTTCCAAAATTTCACATTACAGTTGTACTAGTGCACGTTAGACGTAGAAAAAATTTTGAAGGCCGTAAGAGGAAGCTATCTCCCGTTCGTCATCAAACATGCATTGTTCCCTCTCGGAACCACGAACCTTCTAGCGAGTTGCTCTGGTTTGTGAGGGGTGTGTGTCCAAACTTTCTTCAAACATGCCAATTTCTTTACCACATCATCTTAGTGGCATGACATGACATTACATCAACCAAGGTTTCATGTGTTTCTAATTTATTTTTTTGGAATTAAAATGCCATGCCACTTCATGCATACGTATTCATGCATATGTGTCCATGTCCTGATACAAATATGTTTGAAAATTCCTTCTAGTTTACTGCACATGGAATTAACTCGCACACAAGTACACAAATATGATTTTTCAAACCGTTTTGGTTAGGCGTTGCATATAGATGTAGTTCAAATTTGAATTACGGTCATCAAATGGCTAGAAAATCACTTAAATGTCTTTAAAAGGTCAAATGACCCCTAGAATTTTCAAAAATTTCACATCAGTTGTAGTAGTGCACGTTAGACGTAGAAATAATTTGAAGGCCGTAAGAGGAAGCTATCTCTCGTTCGTCATCAAACATGCATTGTTCCCTCTCGAAACCACGAGCCTTCTAGTGAGTTGCTCCGGTTTGTGAGGGGTGTGTGTCCAAACTTTGGTCGAAGATGCCAATTTTTTTACCACATCATCTTGGTGGCATGACATGACATTACATCAACCAAGGTTTCATGTGTTTTTGATTTTTTTATTTTTTGGAATTAAAATGCCATGTCACTCCTTGCTTAATTGTGTCATAGCCGTTAGACCAATATGTTTGAAAATTCCTTCCAATTTACTGCACATGGAATTAAATCGCACACAAGTACACAAAATATGAGTTTTCAAACCGTTATGGTTAGCTGTTGCATGTACATGTAGTCAAATTTCAATTATGGTCATTAAATGGCTAGAAAATCACTTAAATGTCTTAGAAGGTCAAATGACCCCTGAAATTTTCCAAAATTTGACATGACAGTTGTATTAGTACTACAAAATTTCTCGTTCATTTAAAACACCATCCGTTGGCACTTTATTCCAAATTCGTCTTTCACGGCTAATAAAAAATATCTACAACATCACACACAGTTGTTTTCTAGGAACCGTTTACGATGAAAATATCTGGGTCTATTTAAGTCTCCCTCCTTAAGCTTCACCGGCAACCCCGAATCCATGAATCCCGATCCCCATTCCCGCACCCCCTTCTTGCAAAGATGAGGCCGTGGAAACGCTTCGTGAAGGCTCGTACGATGGTCGCGTCCCTCCCGAGCGCCACCGCCTGTGCCGAGAGCGCGGCCGCCTACGCCGAGAGTGCCACCGCATCCGCATTGAGCGCGGCCGCTTCTGTCGAGAGGGCGTCTGCGACAGCCGACAGGGTAGCTGCAGCAGCCGAGACGGTTGCAGCTGCTGCTGCGACGGCGGCTGCAAACGCTGAGAGCGCTCGAGCTGCCGTCCGTGCCGCTGATGTTGCCCTGGCCCGGGTCGAGGCCATCCACGCCAAGATCGAGGATGCACACGCCAAGATATTCCAGGCCACCTCGGACTCCAGCATGCAACCCACGTCTGAAAAGGCGGCGATGGCCATGGAGTACCTGCTTCCTCATGAGGTCACCGAGCTGCAGCTGGAGATGCAGGAGGCGGCGGAGATCAAGGAGCGTCGGGAGGAGGAGTTGTGCGTGGCCGAGGTCGAGGTAGAGAAGAGTCTGTCCGTCGAGGAATCGGCGGTGGAGTACCAACGCGAGCTCTGGCGCAGCCACTACTACGAGTACTACAACCTTGAGGGCGGCGCCGAGGACGAGGACGAGGACGCGGTCGACTTCAGCAGGGGGGGCGCGGAGTCCACCAACGGTGGCATGTCGCCAGGACAAGTCGTCGATGTCTCATCCCACACTGGCGATGCATAGGCCGGCACGGCGGTGGATTTTTAATTATGCGTACTTAGGCTTTGTTTTTAATGCTGGTCTTTTGTTAGAGCAATGTTTAGGTCAACTGGCTCTATGTAATTACTAAAATTTCTCGATTCAGTAAGTGTGGTATGTCTGCTGTACGCTCTTTTGTGTGCCCAAATTAGCAAGCGATGTTAAATTATGCAATGACATACCCGGGGAAATTTCCACCAAAATTTGGATTATCAAACTCATCCCATGCGCGTAAAGTAGAAGAACCATTTGTGATGCACACAATCGTTCAAAGTGAATGGTCCGGCGGCGCCGCGCGCGTTCAAAGTGAATGTGCCCATGCCTTGAGACCAAAATTTGAATTATCAAACTCATCCCATGCGCGTAAAGTAGAAGAATCGTTTGTGATGGACACAATCATTCAAAGTGAATGGTCCGGTGGCACCACGCGCAAAGTTTCCCTCCACATTTCCAAAATTTTGGCCTACCGCCAAAATATCTACCCCCACCCCCTTTTCTCCCCGACCACAAGTCACATTTCCCCTGTTTCCGCCTTCCTTCCTTCCTTGCTAAGCTATAGCCGCTTCCTCGCTCTCGCCGTCTCGCATCCTACCGCCAGGGTCGCCATGGTCTTCTTCAAAGACATATCCAGCGGTTCCTCCTCCGGCGACTACTCCTTCGCCACCCGGGTATGCCTCTCTTCTCTCTCTCTCTCTCGGGCTATGACTTGGAATGAAGGATTTTTACTTGGAGGTCGATTTGAGTCGTTTCTTCCTCTTGTAGCTCCCTAAACCATCAGTGGCAACGAATGGAGCGGGGTGGCTGAAGATCTATCTGCTCGTTGTCACCATCAATCTCCATGCGTGAAGCTAGTTGCGTTTGATTCTGTGGACAGTGGGAGGAAGTTTCTAGCATGTGCAGAGAAGGTTAGACCTCTTTCGTTGTTACAAATCATTTGTTAGATATGATTCAGACACTATCACGGTCCCAACCCATTCATACCACACCTTCAATCAAACGCATCCTAAGACAGTGTCACAGTTTGTACCTAGTATCTTAAATTATTGCCATCTCATCAGCGGTGCCATTAGAAAATTATTTGGCACCGCTTCAGTAGTTTGTGCAGCCAACTTTGGTCCACACACCCGAGTAGCCAAGCAGTAAAATAATAAATCTTTATGGCATGAAGGAACCGGGCATCGGAGCAACTACGTGCTCCGGAGTCCGGGTCCCTGATTTTTTTTCCGCTTCATCGGCTCGCCAGTGCAGGGCACCGGTGCGAGATGTAGCAACAGTTGTCTTTACCCCAGTTTTGGCATACATAGTGGACGGCCTTAGTGCTATTAGTTCTATGTTACTAAATTTGTGCATGTACACACCTGTTAGTATCAATTTGTTGTCATCCAAACACTGTCGCTATGTTGTTGCAGTTATATTTACCTTCCTCATAAAATGTTCAATTTGTTATTTATTGTACATGAGTAAGAACTTGTAGCGTCGTTGTAGTTAATTATAGCTTCTGATGTTCCAGAATTTGGTTGTTGTCTCAGTACCAATTATTTCATTTGCACATTGATCTTTTTGAGAAGATATGTCATAATTAACATGTTTCTTCAGTTTTTCAAAATAAGCATTGGTGATTTTCTATGTTGCTATAAACCCATTTCCCCTACAATTGTTACTGATCTAGTTTTAAATATTATACGATGAACGAAAGGGTTCTTACTTGGAGTGGGTTGATCAAGAGTAGCCACAGTCTTTGAAGATGTGCCTAACGAAGCTCTGGAGCATGTATGAGGAAGAGAACACACGTAGGCTTAGAGAAAGTCTTGTCAACGCTGAAGCATATTTGCCGATGCGGGATAAAAAGTTGAAGGTGGAGAATGAGCTCAGATTTTTAAATCAGACTTTGCTAAGATGGTGTTGGCGAAGGAGGAGGCACTTTCCCAGTTGACCCGTGCAAAACGGGTTCTTATTGAACTGAAAGCAGAGGTGGATAAGACGAGCCTCGATGATCTCGATTAGGGAAATGGATATATTGTTCTTATGAAATTGAACTAGCTATATGTTGTACTGTGTTGTTTTCATGTAGCTACCATACTGTGATGTTATAATATATTTATGTGCCTGATATGAAATTGGCAAACAATTGTTCAATATGAAATGTGAATTTGCGTAATACTGGAATTATTAATTGTAAACTAATAAACCTGCTAAATGTGTCATGGACCTTTGCAAACAGTTCTAGCAGTAAAAGCGCTTGCGATGGATAGCCCAATGCCACACGGTTTTCTTCATCAAATCATGTGTGATATAGTTGATAAAAGCAAACAATTAACCAAGGAAGACCGTGTGTGATAGTTACACCTTTCACACACGAGCCTACACATAAAACTGTGTGGGATGTACGTCCGAACGGAAACGTTTTCCCAGGATTGACTGCGTGGGATGCACATAAGAACGGAAACGTATTCCTTAGATTGACTGTGTGTGATATACATACGAACGGAAATGTTTTTCAGGGATTCACCGTGTGGGATGTACATACCTACGGAAATGATTTTCTCGGATTACCATGTGGGATGTACATACCTACGGAAATGATTTTCTTGGATTACCGTGTGGGATGTACATACCTACGGAAATGATTGGGTTTCAATGCCTCGCCCGATCGCACACGGCCCTAGCCTGGGTCCTAGGAGGGCCTATCCCCGACGATTTCTGGGTCATGTGGGAAGGACACCCTATCGCACACACTCACTTGGCGACGGTTCCAAATGCCGTCGCGGAAAGGGGTTAAAAACTGTTTGTTTAGGACCAACGCGCACTAGTGGTAGGTTCGTCATGGTCTAGTAACATGACTTCCAGAACAGGATTACCGTACCACTCTGGTGCGGAACGTACTCTGGTTGACCTAAGAGGTTCGGTAGTAACTTGAACTGAAGTTTCCCGATCATCATCATTAGCTTCCTCACTAATTGGTGTAGGCATCACTGGAACTGATTTCTATGATAAACTACTTTCCAATTCGAGAGAAGGTACAATTACCTCATCAAGTTCTACTTTCCTCCCACTCACTTCTTTCGAGAGAAACTCCTTCTCTAGAAAGGATCCATTCTTAGCAACAAATATCTTGCCTTCGGATCTGTGATAGAAGGTGTACCCAACAGTTTCTTTTGGGTATCCTATGAAGATGCACTTCTCCGATTTGGGTTCGAGCTTATCAGGCTGAAGCTTTTTCACATAAGCATCGCAACCCCAAACTTTAAGAAACGACAGCTTAGGTTTCTAGCCAAACCACAGTTCATATGGTGTCGTCTCAACGGATTTAGATGGTGCCCTATTTAACGTGAATGCAGCTGTCTCTTATGCATAACCCCAAAACGATAGTGGTAAATCGGTAAGAGACATCATAGATCGCACCATATCTAATAAAGTACGGTTACGACGTTCGGACGCACCACTACGCTATGGTGTTCCAGGTGGCGTGAGTTGCGAAACTATTCCACATTGTTTTAAATGAAGACCAAACTCTTAACTCAAATATTCGCCTCCGCGATCAGATCGTAGAAACTTTATTTTCTTGTTACAATGATTTTCCACTTCACTCTAAAATTCTTTGAACTTTTCAAATGTTTCAGACTTGTGTTTCATTAAGTAGATATACCCATATCTGCTCAAATCATTTGCGAAGGTCAGAAAATAACGATACCCCCATGAGCCTCAACACTCATCGGACCACATACATCAGTATGTATTATTTCCAATAAGTATGTGGCTCGCTCCATTGTTCCGGAGAACGGAGTCTTAGTCATCTTGCCCATGAGGCATGGTTCGCAAGCATCAAGTGATTCCAAAAGCCCATCTGCATGGAGTTTCTTCATGTGCTTTACACCAATATGACCTAAACGGCAGTGCCACAAATATGTTGCACTATCATTATTAACTTTGCATCTTTTGGCATCAATATTATGAATATGTGTATCACCACGATCGAGATTCAACAAAAATAGACCACTCATCAAGGGTGCATGACCATAGAAGATATTACTCATATAAATAGAACAACCATTATTCTCTGATTTAAATTAATTATCGTCTCGCATCAAACAAGATCAAGATATAATGTTCATGCTCAACGCTGGCACCAAATAACAATTATTCAGGTCTAAAACTAATCCCTAAGGTAGATGTAGAGGTAGCGTGCCGACGGCGATCACATCGACCTTGGAACCATTTCCAACGCGCATCGTCACCTCGTACTTAGCCAATCTTCGTTTAATCCGTAGCCCCTGTTTCGAGTTGCAAATATGAGCAACATAACCAGTATCAAATACCCATGCGCTACTACGAGCATTAGTAAGGTACACATCAATAACATGTATATCAAATATACCTTTCACTTTGCCATCCTTCTTATTAGCCAAATACTTGGGACAGTTCCGCTTCCAGTGACCAGTCCCTTTGTAGTAGAAGCACTCAGTTTCAGGCTTAGGTCCAGAATTGGGCTTCTTCCCGGGAGCAGCAACTTGATTTCTATTCTTCTTGAAGTTCCCCTTCTTTCCTTTGCCCTTTTTCTTGAAACTAGTGGTCTTATTAACCACCAACACTTGATGCTCCTTCTTGATTTCTACCTCCGCAGCCTTGAGCATTGCGAAGAGCTCGGGAATCGTCTCGTTCATCCCTTGCATATTATAGTTCATCACGAAGCCTTTATAGCTTGGTGGCAGTGATTGAAGAACTTTGTCAATGACACTATCATCCGGAAGATTAACTCCCAACTGAGTCAAGTGGTTATGGTACCCAGACATTTTGAGTATGTGTTCACTGACAGAACTGTTCTCCTCCATCTTGCAGCTATAGAACTTGTTGGAGACTTCATATCTCTCAACTCGGGCATTTGCTTGAAATATTAACTTCAACTCCTGGAACATCTCATATGCTCCATGACGTTCAAAACGTCTTTGAAGTCCCGATTCTAAGCCATAAAGCATGGAACACTAAACTATCGAGTAGTCATCAGATTTAGCTTGCCAGACGTTCATAACGTCAGCAGTTGCTCCCGCAGCAGGCCTTGCACCTAGCGGTGCATCAAGGACGTAATTCTTCTGTGCAACAATGAGGATAATCCTCAAGTTACGGACCCAGCCCGTGTAGTTGCTACCATCATCTTTCAACTTAGCTTTCTCTAGGAACGCATTAAAATTCAAGGGAACGGTAGCACATGCCATTGATCTACAACATAGATATGCAAAAACTATCAGGACTAACTTCATGATAAATTTAAGTTCAATTAATCATATTACTTCAGAACTCCCACTTAGATAGACATCCCTCGAGTCATCTAAATGATCACGTGATCCATATCAACTAAACCATCTCCGATCATCACGTGAGATGGAGTAGTTTTCAATGGTGAACATCTCTATATTGATCATATCTACTATATGATTCACGTTCGACCTTTCGGTCTCAGTGTTCCGAGGCCATGTCTGTACATGCTACGCTCGTCAAGTTTAACCCGAGTATTCCGCACGTGCAAAACTGTCTTGCACCCGTTGTATGTGAACGTAGAGCTTATCACACCCGATCATCACGTGGTGTCTCAGCACGACGAACTGTCGCAACGGTGCATACTTAGGGAGAACACTTATACCTTGAAATTTTTAGTGAGGGGTCATCTTATAATGCTACCGCCATACTAAGCAAAATAAGATGCATAAAAAGATAAACATCACATGCAATCAAAATATGTGACATGATATGCCATCATCATCTTGTGCCTTTGATATCCATCTCCAAAGCACCGTCATGATCTCCATCATCACCGGCTTGACACCTTGATCTCCATCGTAGCGTCGTTGTCGACTCTGCAACTATTGCTTCTACAACTATCGCTAACACATAGTGATAAAGTAAAGCAATTACATAGCGATTGCATTTGATACAATAAAGCAACAACCATAAGGCTCGTGCCAATTGCCGATAACTTCTACAAAACAACATCATCTCATACAATAACGTATATCACATCATGTCTTGACCATATCACATCACAACATGCCCTGCAAAAACAAGTTAAACGTCCTCTACTTTGTTGTTGCAAGTTTTACGTGGCTGCTATGGGCTTCTAGTAAGAACCGTTCTTACCTACGCATCAAAACCACAACGGTGTTTCATCAAGTTTGCTGTTTTAACCTTCAACAAGGACCGGCCATAGTCAAATTCGATTCAACTAAAGTTGGAGAAACAGACACCCGCCAGCCACCTTTATGCAAAACAAGTTGCATGTCTGTCAATGGAACCGGTCTCATGAACATGGTCATGTAAGGTTGGTCCGGGCCGCTTCATCCAACAATACCGCTGGATCAAAATAAGACGTTGGTGGTAAGCAGTATGACTATGATCGCCCACAACTCTTTGTGGTCTACTCGTGCATATCATCTACGCATAGACCTGGCTCGGATGCCACTATTGGGGAACGTAGCATGCAATTTCAAAAAAATTCGTACGATCACGCAAGATCTATCTAGTAGATGCATAGAAACGAGAGGGGGAGAGTGTGTCCACGTACCCTCGTAGACCAAAAGCGGAAGCGTTAGTTTAACGCGGTTGATGTAGTCGAACGTCTTCGCGATCCAACAGATCAAGTACTGAACGTACGGCACCTCCGAGTTCAGCACACATTCAGCTCGATGACGTCCCTCGAACTCTTGATCCAGCAAAGTGTCGAGGGAGAGTTTCGTCAGCACGACGGCGTGGTGACGGTGATGGTGATGTGATCCGTGCAGGGCTTCGCCTAAGCACTACGACAATATGACCGGAGGAGTAAACGATGGAGGGGGGCACCGCACACGGCTAAGAAACAATTGATGTGCTTTGGAGTGCCCTCTGCCACCGTATATAAAGGAGGAGAGGGGAGGAGGCCGGCCCTAAGGGGCGCGCCAAGTGGGGGCCCACTTGGACTCCTAGTCCAAGTCGCCCCCCCCCTTCCTTCTTTCGGATGGGGAAAGGGGGGAGGAAAGGGAGAGGGAGAAGGAAAGGGGGGCCGTGCCCCCTCCCCTTGTCCAATTCGGAGTCCCCATGGGGGGCGCGCCACCCCATTGTGAGCTGCCCTCTCCCTCCCCTATTGCCCATGTGGCCCATTACTTTCCCCGGGGGGTTCCTGTAACCACTCGGTACTCCGATAAATATCCAAAATACTCTGAAACCATTCCGGTGTCCGAATACTATCGTCCAATATATCAATCTTTACCTCTCGACCATTTCGAGACTCCTTGTCATATCAGTGATCTTATCATGTAGCGACCCGACCCGAATGGATCAAGTCTCTGTGCTTAAGTGTCTTCCCTGGATCGGTATGCTGACACACACAGTACTCGAGGATTTATAACAGAGGTAAATCACATGTATAAAGTAACATAAATACTATTACCTCAATCCAAATAGCGGAAGTAACAAGGTTGTGGATTCCCATCAACACCAACGGCAAAGTTGAGTGTAGAAATCGTAACCCTAACGTATCACTTACTCGTCGTAAGAATCCTGCAACATGAAATGTTGCAGCCCGAAAACGGGTCAACACATGGAATATGCTGGCAAATTCACACCATAGAGAAATGATGAACAAGGGCTATCACTACATGCATATATGGCTGGTGGAAAAGCTCTATGGTTATAATGTTTTTGCGAAAAGCCAATTTTTCCCTACTGCAAAGGAATAAATTTTATTTAACTATCATGGTGGTTGTGAAACATTGAGATGGTTGACAGCATCTCAATCCCAATTAAATATCATCATTAACCCAACAATATTAATTAAACTAACATGATGAGATCAACGGGATAATCCAAGAACTAGATACTCAAGATGTCCATAACCGGGGACACGGCTAATCATGATTAGTTTGTACACTCTGCAGAGGTTTGTGCACTTTTCCCCACAAGACTCGATCGCCTCCGCTTGATTCTCGCACTACGTGATGTTTGAGAAACGGATGACCGAGACACAATCTTTCAGAAGCGTTAACTCTCTACTCCGGGTAGACAGTACCACCTACAACCCCTACATCTGCTAGTCTACCTCTTCAAGAGCTCACACAACTTAATCAACTATGCTAGAGCCCATAATAGCTTGTGGCTGCACACGGAAGTTTCTAGCATGAATAATCTCATGATCCCTTTGAGCCTGGGTGGCGGTCCTTAGAAAAACAGGCAATCCTGGAATACCCAGGTACCTCAATCCACCCAGATGTGAGTTTTAGTTGCCACATTAAGTTTAACCATATATTAACAATCTCACATCTGTCATGGATACACTCAAACCCAATCCACGTCTACTAGCATAGCATAGCAATATAAGCAAACGTAGAAGTAACTCCCAAGGGTTTGATAATAAAACAGGTAATAGGTACTACCTCAACTACTTCCCAATACCCACAATTTAATTAGATCCTAACCATGCAATGTTTGAGGATTTGTCTAATGCAATAAAACTGGGTAGTAAAAGAGGTATGATCAAAGTGTTACTTGCCTGCAATGTTGATGAAGATGATTCGCACTCTTAACTCTTGATAGTTCTACTCGTTACACTCCTTTCAATCTATCGTAAGCAAACAATAGTAACCACAAATAAGCAATCACTCAAAAGATCAGAAAGAACGAGGAAAACAATTCGGAAAACATCAAAACCAAGCAAATAACTCTTGCAACATAAAACAATTTCTAACAGTATCAAAATTAGATGGATTTGGCCTTATCAGAAAGTTTAGGTCAAGATCTTCGCTTTGAAAAAGAATCAACTCAAACGGAGTTACGGAACTTAAGTTATGAACAAAAAAAGTTTGAATATGAATTTGAACAAATTTCGAAATTTGAAAATTTCAAAAAGTTGACGTGACAGGTTAACTGGATAGGTGAAAACAAGACGAAACTATAGGCGCTGGTTTCATCTAATTTGGATGAACGAGTAAAAAGTTATGGCTATTTGAAAAATCAGGGCCAAGCTGTTTTACGGAAGAAAAATAGTTACGGCTAAGGTCTATGTATAAATATGTAGACTAATTGATAATCTAATTATTCTATCATATTATTTTAGAAATAATAAACTACGCAAGTATAAAAAGAGAAAAAAAGTTACCTTTATAAGGTATAGAAAAGATGACTTCGAAGAGAGGAGACAATTCTCAAAAGTCGCGCCGGAGAGGAGAAAAATATTTTTATTTAAGGAATCTAGTTAAACCAAAATTTTGATTTAACCCAAATCGGATGATTTTTGGAGGCTCTATGGGTCTATATTTATTGGTGGAAAAAAGGCTTAAAGGTCAAAGGCTAGGCAATGTGGGACTAAACATAGACGAAAAACAAAAAAAAGAGAGAAGAGAAAAGCGCAGGGGCCTAAAGCTTCGGCCGGCCGCGCGCGTGCGTGCGTCAGTTTTTTTTTCAAACACTAAAAGAAGGAAAAAAATTTAAGAAAAAAAAATTCTGCAAACATAACCAGAAATACAACATAGGCCGGCATGGGTGCACTGTGCACGTAGGCGACGGATAAAATTTGGGCGGCACGTACAGTTTTTTTATTAGAAACACAAAGGAAAACTGTATAACGAAAACAAAAAATAAATTGTACATAGGCATATTATATATCATAATTTTCAGAAAAAGATTTCCTACAGCGTGGGCATTTTTCTAGCATTAAATAAAATCCACAAAAATTCAAATAAATCAAAGAGTGCTACTGCTCTACTAAAATCCAATAAAAATCATTTTCAAAATACCAAAATTAATTAAAATTTATTTCTCTCCAATTTTCTGTTCTAGGGAATCATGTTACCCTATTTTCCATATATTTTTATTTTGGAGAAAAATAATTTGAATAAAACCCGAATACTCCAAATTGAAAATAATTTCCAAAAGGACTTTAAATTAGATCCTTTTAAACTTCCAACTCATATTTCATATGTTTTGAAGAAGTCATTTTATCTTCTCTCATGAAAATCATTGAGTTGCTTGAAGTTTCTGAATTGGAAATATTTTCAAATGATATTCAAATATTTTCAACACCCCTTTTCATTTAACTAAATGGAAGAAGTCATGTCATCTTCTCTCGAGGGTTTTGTGATGAAAAGAATTTGAATTCATGGAGATCATAAAAGCAAAATGAAGGTTTGGGAAAGTCCTTTTATTCCCTCTCATTTAACTTTCAAAAGATTTCGAATTCACTCACTTTCAGTCAATCAATCACACTACAATCCAACAAACAATCAAATCTATCTATTTATTATAACATTCCAAAATTTAGAATTTTGGGATGTTACAAACCTACCACCCTTAAAATGAATCTCGTCCTCGAGATTCGGAGAGGCTAGAAAGAAATAAGTTAGGTTTGGGGTCTCCTCAAAATCCATCGATCAACACAGGGGGTCTGGGGTGCTACCACCCTTAGAAGCATTGTTACTGTTCCATCAAAACTCATATACTTCATCCTTATCTTTGACGGTGTCAGTCTTCTCAGATTCTCGGAAAATTCCTTCTCTGGGCTCTTCCGGTAGTGGCATAATCTTTACCTCAATTCTTCTGTCTTTTTTCTTGGTAAGGTTGTTCCGAGACTGGGTCTTCTTAGCTGACGAGTCTGGCGCCAATGCTAAACAACTTTCGATATCTCATGGTGGTCAACAATTTATGGTTTCTCCTGCAGGAAATGGGTCTGGTTGATCATCACCGTATAACCTACGATTGGCAACAACTGCCATGTACAAGGGAAACATTCTTATACCATTCTAAGGTTCAAACAAGGTTTAATACTGTCGTCTCTCTACTATAGGTAAGTCACTCAGATTTACCATCTCGTATAGCAAGGCGAACAATAAGAGTAAGTCGGTATGGTGATCAATCCATCCCGCACCCAAATCATTACCTTATATATGGTTTAGCGAATCTCGCATTCTAACACTCGGTCATCCTCACAAGCATTGCAGAATTTCTCTTGTCGACGAACCAAGTTCGGATAAATCCATGGATTCTGCAAGCCAAACTAACATCTATCGTTCCTTCACAACTCTCGAGTTTTGCGTAACTCCTATAAGATCGTCTGTCGTTAAAATCGTAACTTCTTCCAGGATTTTTCTTTCAGCAAGAATGTGCTTGCTTCTTGGCAGGTCCTGGGGCCTGTGGGTTATGGCCCATCTCATCACTTGTAAACCTTGAACTCATCATCGGGCAACTGATCATTATCCCAACATCCAACTTCCTGGCATACTTAAAATCCATCCAATTGTATCATTTTTTTTCTTCTATTGGCACCAAACTAGGACATGATTACTCAGACTCATTATGGAATTTCCATTGATCCATATTTCCAACATCATACCCCCTTTATATCCAATAGTAATTCATCTCTTCATCCTCGGGGGATATCCCACATACCGAGATAAAAAAACACTTATACTTATGAAGTCCATACTCCACTTCGTGGAACATCATTATCCTTTCCAGGGTCAAGCGTCCTTACAGGGGAATATTGGCCATCTCTGCATGGCACATCTTCAACTGGGAAACATGAAGCACATCATGAACTCCTGACAGTCCTTCGGGTGACTCCAACTTGTTGGCCACTTCTCCCATACGCTCCAAAACTCGGTATGGTCCTACAAATCTCGGCGCTAACTTTCCCTTAACTCCAAATCGTTAAACTCCTCGCAGAGGTGGCACACGAAGATATGCTCTGTCTCTGATTTCATAGACTACCTCCTTGCGTTTTTGAGTCTGCATAACTCTTTTGCCTGGACTGAGCTACCTTCAGTCTATCTCGAATCAACTTAACATTCTCTTCTGACTCCTTGATCACATTTGGTCCAAGCAACTGACGGTCTCCAACTTCATCCCACATCAACGGTGTCCGGCTCCTTCTCCCATACAAAGCTTCAAAAGGGGCCATCTTCAAACTGGCTTGGTAATTGTTGTTGTATGAGAACTCCGCGTAAGGTAGATTACCATCCCTACTAGATCCATAATCTAGCGCACACGCTCTCAACATGTCCTCCCGAATCTGATTGACTCTCTCGGTCTATCCATCTGTCTGCGGATGAAAGGCTGTACTGAACTCTAGCCTAGTACCCAAAGTCTGGTGCAGCTGATTCCAAAACTTTGAGGTAAATTGTGTTCCTCTATCTGATACGATGGTCCTCAGAACTCCATGCAGACATACGATCCTGGTCAAATATATCTTGGCCAACTTCGCACTTGTATAAGTGGTTTTCACTGGGATAACGTGAGCCACTTTGGTCAAGCGAATCAATTACTATCCAGATAGAATCATATCCCGTTCGGGTTCTGGGAAATCCGATAATGAAATCCATGCCAAGCTTATCCTACTTCCATTCGGGTATCGGCATAGGCTGTAGTAATCCGGCTGGCTTCTGATGCTCTGCCTTTACTCTCTGGCATACATCACCTATGACTACATACTCCGCAATATCCTTCTTCATACCAGTCCACCAGAAATGCTCCTTCAAATCCAAATACATCTTGGTGTTTCCAGGGCGAATCGAGTATGGTGAGTCATGAGCCTCCTGAAGTATTAACTTCCTGATCTTTGCATTATTGGGCACATATACACGATCCTCGAACCATAAGGTGTCGTGCTCATCCTTACGAAAACCTTTGGCCTTTCCTTTTCTCATCCTCTCTTTTACCTCAGCAATATCTTTGTCATCCTTCTGAGCTTCACGGATCTTTCCCAACAATGTAGACGGAACTTCCCTTGCTGCAACAAAACCTTTGGGAACAATCTCCAACCGAAGTTCCCTGAGATCCTCGACTAACTCCTTTGGTAATCCTCTGATTATGAGGGTATTCATCCTTATTTTCATTATGGTTGTGTCCTATTTCTCCACAAAGCTTATATGCACAAGGTTTCTTCATATCATTTCCATAAGGCTTCAATTTCGGGGACACAAACCGAGACTTTGGCAAAGTCAACTTAAATTCTTTCCAAGTGGTTACTCCTTGCCATCCATTGATGGTTTGGTACATCCTCCACCAAGTAGCAGCACCTCTTTCAAAGCACTGAAGAGCATGATGGGTCATATCCTTTCCGGCTATAGGGTTATTCTCCATGTGATCCTCCATGTTCTGAATCCATCGGTCCGTCTCCAATTGACTCATCGATCCAGAAAATATAAGCTCATCTCCATTCATCTTCTATTGGGTCCATGGGTTTGGGGTGAGATAAGAGAGATAGAAAGGGATGCACACAATACAAACAAAATTTTTGAAAAGACAGATTTTTATCGTGGCTGTCGGAAAAACATCAAACAAATGACAGCTCACAAACGTCGCATCTAACGTAGGCATATAACAGGGGTTGGGTCTTCTAGAGGTCAAAAATCTTCAAAGTCGCCAAACTCTTGAAGTCTTGTTCATGTCTCCGATGGCTCCTTCCGATCATGCTTGTCCTTCTCAAGTTCTTTTGCCAGATCATCTCTGTTGTCGCAAAGTCTATCGTGACGTCCTTTAATATTTCTGGAGTTGCGTTCCAAACTTCTGGGTTTCATCAACCTCGACATGAACCATGATCCTACTGTCCTTCAGTTGTTGATGAAATCTCCGGTATCTCGAGGTTTTGTTCCTCCAGTTTGGCTACTTCAGCTTCGGGGTCCTAAGTTGTTCACGAAACGCTTCCTTATCAAATACTGCTTCCTGGAGATCCATCTTAAAATTATTGATGTAATACTCCAGATCCTGGTGATACACCGGTCTAAAGTTAAAACTTCATCTTGCTAATAGGTGCTCCATCAGCCTTCTACCATCCAATCCTTCCATGCATCTGCATGCTTAACTCCGCACGGTGACAATAGCATAAAGGGGTAATTACACCATGGTCAGCCGTGTCTATGCCCATGTTACTGCCATGAGCTTTCATTCCATAACTGATATATCCTGTCTTTAGGTTTTCTTAACAAAAACTTTGAGTTCTAATGCTCCATATTCCGGTCTTTCTCCGGTACACCTTGGTCTCGGGTATTGACGGCTTCCATAGTCTGCCAAGTTCCATAAGGGTAGCCTTCCTATACCAATCTGGAAATTCTTCAGAGCCTTCAAATTCTCCTAATCTTCAGAGTCCTTAACCGTTGTAGTTCCAATTATAACAATGCTCGATAAAATACTCTTCGCTCCAAAGTGGTCTTGGTTGTCCGATATCTTGTCCTTCTTGGAGTGGTCTCATCAGTCGAATCTTCGAGTGGTCAAAAGGGGAAAGGGTATAGTCTCACTAAAAGGGAATATTTGAATAAGCTTAGAAGAGAAGAGAGGTAAAAGATCCTTTTGAAAAGAAATTGTAGAGAAAAATCTTTTCCTATGGGCTTGCCAGTTTCTAGGGTCACGTCTTACAGTCAACATGTGCTCTGATACCATCTTGTAGCGACCCGACCCGAATGGATCAAGTCTCTGTGCTTAAGTGTCATCCCTGGATCGGTATGCTGACACACACAATACTCGAGGATTTATAACAGAGGTAAATCACATGTATAAAGTAACGTAAATACTATTACCTCAATCCAAATAGCAGAAGTAACAAGGTTGTGGATTCCCATCAACACCAACGGCAAAGTTGAGTGTAGAAATCGTAACCCTAACGTATCACTTACTCGTCGTAAGAATCCTGCAACATGAAATGTTGCAGCCCGAAAATGGGTCAGCACATGGAATATGCTGGCAAATTCACACCATAGAGAAATGATGAACAAGGGCTATCACTACATGCATATATGGCTGGTGGAAAAGCTCTATGGTTATAATGTTTTTGCGAAAAGCCAATTTTTCCCTACTGCAAAGGAATAAATTTTATGTAACTATCATGGTGGTTGTGAAACATTGAGATGGTTGACAGCATATCAATGCCAATTAAGTATCATCATTAACCCAACAATATTAATTAAAGTAACATGATGAGATCAACGGGATAATCCAAGAACTAGATACTCAAGATGTCCATAACCGGGGAAACGGCTAATCATGATTAGTTTGTACACTCTGCAGAGGTTTGTGCACTTTTCCCCACAAGACTCGATCGCCTCCGCTTGATTCTCGCAGTACATGATGTTTGAGAAACGGATGACCGAGACACAGTCTTTCAGAAGCGTTAACTCTCTACTCCGTGTAGACAGTACCACCTACAACCGCTACATCTGCTAGTCTACCTCTTCAAGAGATCACACAACTTAATCAACTATGCTAGAGCCCATAATAGCTTGTGGCTGCACACGGAAGTTTCTAGCATGAATAATCTCATGATCTGTTGAGGATATAACCATTAGAGTCACCCGCCCAGGAGGGGCCGGGTTACGTTATAATGATCATCACGTGAAGCCCAGTACCAGGCTTGAAGATGGCGGATCAATAGTGGGCTTAAGACCCGGAGGCGGCTTAAGGCCCATAGTGATAAACCGCCGTTATGGCAAGACTTGTAACGTAAGGCAAGAGTAGTTAAGAGTCCGAGCCGGATACTGTTATAAGCCGGCCGGGACTCTGAGTGCCGCGGGGCGTCAACCTCTCTATATAAAGGGACGACCCGGCGGCGGTTCTGGAAGAGGGACAACAGATCGAGAGCTGGGCATAGCGATTTAGCTCCCTGGTCATCGAAACCCTAAGTAATACCATCTCAACTGGACGTAGGCTTTTACCTTCACCGTAAGGGGCCGAACCAGTATAACCCTCGTGTTCCTTGTCCCGTTTAACCCCTTTAAGCTTCCTAGCTGCGATGGCTACACGACTAAGTCCTTGCACGAGGACATCTGCCGTGACAATTCCACGATAGTTGGCGCCCACCGTGGGGCCAGCGCACGGTGGATTTGAGTTCTTGAAGGGCAGCTTCGAAGGGCTCAAGGGATACGCTGTGGGCCGGATGACCAAGAGTCATCGCGGCAAGCTCTACATCGACGATGCAAATTGGGGCCCCGACGCCGGCTCAATTGAGTACGGGTACCGGCTCCCCTTCAGCGGAATCCATGTCTTTATTGGCAAGATTGGTGAGCCGGGCCCTGAGCCGGACCTCGGCGCCGATCTCATCGAGACGGCTCAATGTGCACGACCCGCCCGGACTTTGCCTGCCTTGAAGCGTGCTTTCGTGGCATGCGTCCATGGAGAGCTCTCTGATGGATCTGGATCTGGTGATGAGACGGCCGCCCGCTCTGACGGTGAATCATCCACGGATGAGTCAAACTCGTTGTATCAACTTCAAGATGGCAGGCTCAGGGGTTGTTCCGATGGCGACAGTATTCCAGACCCCTTTGAGCCGCTGAGCCGGGTTAGAATCTTCATGGCTGGCGCACAACCTGTTAAAACCCCACCGCGGGGGCAGGAAGCCTTGTGCCCTCGCCGGCTCAGGTGCTGATGGATCTCACAGACAAGATGACGGTCCTGTTAAACGCTACGGTCGCCCCGGCGGATCAAGCTCAGCATGACGCTGAGGTGGCACAGTTAAAGCTCGATCTAGCAAAGGCCAAGGAGGATCTCGCGGCGGAAGGGATCAGGATGGCTGCGGAGAGGGTGGCTCTCGACACTCAGACTCAGCTGATTCAAGCGCAGTCTTTCCGGCTCACAATGGATCAGAACGCGTCCAATGAGATCATGAGAAGGAGGCATCAAAAGGCCCAATCTCGACTCCCTCCGGTTTACGATCCTCGAAACCTCTTCACCACGCCTGGTGCAGGGCCCAGTAACCCGCCAGAGATCACGGCGCCCGGAGCTGGAACGCCAATCCAGCCCCAAGTGATGGGGCCTCCCGGGGTGAACACTACCCCGCCTCAGTACGTGCCAATACCACCGGGTCATTATGCCAACCCGTTGGAAAACATGGTCGCTGCGGTGGCGCGACTGGCGGCTCTCCCAATCGATGGCGACTCTCCAACGGCGGTCGAAACCCGCCGGGTCAGAGAGCTCCTTTAGACGGATCTGGCGTAACAGGAGGCATATTCTTATAGCCGGAACAGGATTCATTCAACCCCTCGTCCAGGCCGGAGCCCGAGTTATAGCAGGCACATGGTCTCAGCGACCGGCTCAAGCAATGTCCGACGCCGTGACTTGCCTCCTGGCCACGGCCCGGTTCAAAATGAAGCTTTTAACGCGGTGGACCAAGACAGAGCACGACAAGAGGCCGAGCGGGCGGCTCAGTTGACGGCTTACCAGCCACTCCCGGCTTATCCGATGGCTTCCATCGACGCGGGTATACCTACGAGGACCGGAGGTGTTCCTTGTCTAGTGCCGGCTCTCCGTAATGAACGTCTGCCCAAGGATTTCAAGGGGCCTAGGAAGGTACCTAATTACACGGCTGATTTACAACCCGGAGCATGGATCGAGAGTTACAAGATGGCTATGGAGTTGCTGGAGGTCAGCGAAGCGGCAATGGCCAAGTACTTCACCATGATGTTAGATGGGACTGCCCGCACTTGGTTGAAAGGACTGCCACCGAACTCTATCGGGTCTTGGGCTGAACTAAAAGCCCGGTTCATCCAAAACTTCAAAGATACATGTAGGCAATCTATGTCAATTGTGGATTTGACTAATTGCAAGCAGCAGGAGGGTGAGTCTACGACCCATTGGGTTCGCCGAGTCAAAGAGATAATACATTCATCTGATAAGATGGATGCCGGCTCTGAAGTCTTAATGTTAGAGCATAATTGTCATTTTGCGCCCCTGAAGATGAAGCCCGGGCGGCTCAAGCGCGATTGCAATGATATGGGTACGCTGATGGCGGCTCTGGTCAAGTATGCCGACTCTGATAGTACCAAGGATCCCGCGTCGGATGATGAAAGGACAGGGAAGGGAAAACAGAAAGGCAATGGCAAGGGCCCCCAGCATAACCCGGCGAACCAAGGAGGTAACAAGCGTAAGGCTGATGGCAGTATGGAATTTGTGGCCAACACCAATTCACAGGGTAACAACCACCGGCGCAAGGGGAGACCACCTCCCCGAGCCGGCGGGTCAGGCCCGACGCTTGAACAATTGTTAAATGAGCCCTGCCCGAGGCATGGCTCTAGGGAAAAGCCGGCCACTCATCTATGGAAGGACTGTGCAATCATGAAGGCCTTTAAGAATTCCATTGCTTTCAATAGCAATAATGGCCCGGGCGGCGGTTCAGGCGCCGGCGGCTTTCATGGCCCGGGCGGAGGCTCAAATTCCAATTCTCAGAATGTTCAAGCGGGCTTTAATCAGCAGTCCGGCCAGGGTCATCAACAACAGCAGGGGGGATACCAGACCAATCCAAAGCAGCTCAATGGTGGACAGTATCATGTGTTTACCACTAGTCTGTGCAAGCGAGATCAGAAGCTTCATAAAAGGGCTGTGAATGCTGTTGAGCCGGCGGTTCCACGCTATTTAAGATGGTCTGAGAAGCCTATTGTGTGGAGTAGGGAAGATCACCCTCCCCGGGTTGATAATCCGGGTCACCTGGCCCTGGTGGTGGCTCCTCAGGTGGGGGATATAAATTCACTAAAGTGCTCATGGACGGAGGCAGCAGTATCAACATCCTCTATTATGAGACCTTCCGTCGTATGGGGTTGATTGATAAGAACCTCAGCCAGTCCAATACTGTTTTCCATGGTGTAGTGCCTGGTAAGTCGGCATATCCAGTTGGTAAGATCAAGCTGGAAGTGGCTTTTGGAGATGAGTACAACTACAGGGCGGAAAAATTAACCTTTAAGGTGGTTAAAATAAGAAGTCAGTATCATGCTTTATTTGGGTGGCCGGCTTACGCCAAGTTCATGGCACGGCCGTGTTACGTGTATCTGCAGCTCAAGATGCCGGGTCACAATGGTACCATTATGGTTCATGGCAGCCGAAAGATAGCCTTGGAGTGTGAGGAAGGTGACGCAGCTTACGCTGAATCTGTTTGTGCGATAGAGGAGTTGAAGTTCTACAAGGACAATGTTGACCCGACAGATATGACGTCTTTGAAAAAGCCGACCACGGAGCATGAGCCGGCAATGAAATTTAAGTCAGCTGACGAAACCAAACTTGTTGACTTTGTTCCAGGTGACTCATCTCAGCAGTTCAGCATCAGTGCCAATCTGGATCCGAAATAGGAAGGCGCGCTCATCGAGTTCATCCGTGAGAACAGGGACATTTTTGCATGGAAACCTTCTGACATGCCAGGTGTACCTAGAGAACTCGCTGAGCACACTCTCAATATTGATCCGAAATTTAAGCCGGTCAGGCAATTCCTTCGGCGGTTTAATGAGGAGAGGCAGAAAGCCATTGGTGAGGAGGTGGCCCGTCTCTTGGCGGCCAGGTTTATTGTTGAAGTTTTTCATCCAGAATGGTTAGCTAACCCGGTGCTCGTGCTCAAGAAGAACGGCACCTGGCAGATGTGTGTGGACTACACGGATTTAAACAAAGCTTGTCCGGCTGATCCTTTTGCTCTCCCCCGTATTGATCAAATTATTGATGCTACGGTGGGTTGTGAGCGCTTAAGTTTTTTGGATGCTTATTCTGGGTACCATCAGATTAAAATGGCAGTTCAGGACCAGGAGAAGACAGTGTTCATCACTCCCTTTGGAGCCTTCTGT
Organism: Triticum aestivum; assembly: GCF_018294505.1. Taxonomy (NCBI): domain Eukaryota; kingdom Viridiplantae; phylum Streptophyta; class Magnoliopsida; order Poales; family Poaceae; genus Triticum; species Triticum aestivum. Next base: position 293,569,906 of record NC_057814.1, on the reverse strand, counting down.
TATGTGTCTATGCCTTTTGGGCTCAAGAGTGCACAGGCGACTTACCAGCGTTGTGTGCAGAATTGTCTTCATAACCAGATTGGGCGCAATGTTCATGCCTATGTGGATGATATCGTGGTTAAATCCAGGGAGAAGGATACCCTGGTAGATGATCTTAGGGAAACCTTTGATAATCTCCGGGTTTACAAGATGGTGCTTAACCCGGCCAAGTGTGTTTTTGGTGTTCCCGCAGGCAAGCTCTTGGGTTTTCTGGTTTCTCATAGAGGCATTGAAGCTAACCTGGAAAAGATCAAGGCAATCACCTCTCTGGCTAAGCCGGCGTGCATAAACGACGTCCAGCGTCTGGCGGGCTGCATCGCTGCTTTAAGCTGGTTTATAAGCCGTTTGGGTGAAAAGGCCATGCCATTGTACCAGTTGATGAAGAAAACAGATGACTTTATCCGGGATGATGCTGCTAATGCTGCTTTTGAGGATTTGAAGAGACAGCTGGCTGAGCCCCCAGTCCTTGCTGCTCCTGTTGACAAGGAGCCCTTATTGCTGTATGTAGCCACTAACGCACGGGCCGTCAGTGTGGCTGTGGTGGTGGAGCGTAAGGAAGAGGGTAAGGAGTATCCGGTTCAGCGGCCGGTTTACTATGTCAGTGAAGTACTCATTGAGTCCAAACTGCGGTATCCACATTGGCAGAAGCTTGTTTATGGGGTATTCATGGCAAGCCGGAAGCTTAAGCACTATTTCCAGGGTCACCCTATAACTGTGGTTAGTTCTGCTCCCTTGGGAGATATCATTCAAAACAGAGAAGCCACAGGAAGAGTGGCTAAGTGGGCTATAGAACTTGGGCCTCATGGTCTAAAATAAATGCCACGCACGGCTATCAAATCTCAAGCATTGGTGGATTTCATCAACGATTGGACAGAGCTGCAGGTGCCTGAAGAGAAACCAGATAATACATACTGGACTATTCACTTCGAAGGGTCTAGGCAATTGGAGGGCTCGGGGGCTGGAGTTGTATTAACTTCCCCTCGAGGTGACAAGTTTTGCTATGTGCTACGGTTGATGTTTCCCTGTACTAACAATGCGGCTGAGTACGAGGCCTTGCTCCATGGTCTTCGGATGGCTACGGAGATGAGCTTGAGCCGGGTAAGGTGCTTTGGCGACTCAGACTTAGTGGCCCAACAAGTGTCAGGCAAGTGGGATTCCAAGGACCCTCTCATGGCGGCTTATCGCCGCAAAGTTGATGCCATTGCTGGACACTTTCAGGGTTACCAAGTAGAACACATCGATCGCAGGAAAAATGAAGCAGCTGATGCATTAAGTCGGCTGGGCTCTCAGCGAAAGCCGGTGCTGCCTAATACTTTCTTGGACATTTTGCATAACCCTTCCGTTAAGTTGCCTACAGAAGAAGACTTGGTTGTCCCTGACCCGGAGGCACAGTTGGTGGCGGCTCTCCACATCACCCCAGACTGGACAGTACCATACTTGGCTTACATGACCCGGGGAGAATTGCCTGAGGATGAAACTTTGGCCAGACAAATAACCCGGCGGTCTAAGTCAATGATAATTATCAATGGTGAGCTGCATCGTCGCAGTGTCCCTGGAACTTTCCAGCGTTGTGTTTCCCCTGAGGAAGGTCAAGAAATTTTACGTGAGATTCACGAGGGGGATTGTGGCCATCATGCCAGCTCAAAATCCCTTGTGGCCAAGGCTTTTCGTCATGGTTTCTATTGGCTGATGGCTCATGCTGATGCAGAGAATTTGGTCAGTAAATGTGACGGTTGCCAGAGGTTCTCGCGACGGGCTCATGTGCCGGCTCAAGAATTGAGGATGATTCCAATTACTTGGCCATTTGCGGTCTGGGGGCTTGATATGGTTGGGCCTTTTAAAAGGTCCAAGGATAAGAAGACCCACCTCTTGGTGGCGGTTGACAAGTTCACAAAGTGGGTTGAGGCAGAGCCAGTTAGCAAGTGTGACGCGGCCACAGCGGTTCAGTTCATGAAAAGGGTGATATTTCGCTTTGGTTTTCCACACAGCATTATAACTGACAATGGTACCAATCTGTCTAAGGGCGCCATGGAGGAGTTTTGTCAACGAGAACATATCCGGCTTGATGTTTCATCAGTGGCTCACCCTCAGTCCAATGGTCAAGCTGAGAGAGCCAATCAGGAAATCTTGAAGGGCATCAAGCCCCGGCTTTTGGTCCCTTTGCAACTGACGCCGGGTTGTTGGGTGGAGGAGTTACCCTCCGTGTTATGGAGCATCAATACTACTCCTAACAGGTCTACGGGTTACATGCCTTTCTTCATGGTTTATGGAGCGGAAGCAGTTCTCCCTAGCGACATCTGTCATGACTCGCCTCGAGTGGCGGCTTATGTTGAAGCGGATAATGAGCGGGCGTGTCAAGATGCTCTTGACTTGTTGGACGAACAGCGTGATGTGGCAGCAGCTCGCTCGGCGATTTACCAACAAGACCTGCGCCGCTACACAGCTGCCGGGTTAAGTCCAGGGTCTTCCAGGAAGGTGATCTGGTGCTCCGGCTCATCCAAGATCAAACAGATGCACACAAGTTATCCCCGCCTTGGAAAGGGCCCTTTGTGGTCAGCAAGAACTTGCACAACGGGTCATACTACCTTATCGATGTTCGGGAGCACAAAGATTCACATAAGTCGGAGGAAGAGACCCGTCGGCCGTGGAACATAGCTCAGCTTCGGCCTTATTACACTTGAGCCATCGGCTCTCATAATGTACATATTTCTATAGCCATGTATATATTATGATGAATAATAAAGCAGGACCTCTGTCCTTTTCTCCTCCAAAGGTAAATGTGATATTTCCGTTACAACATTACATGGTCACTTGGAGGTGGATCCGGCTTACGATCATATTCGAATCTAGCCGTTAACAATATGATCACCTGGGGGCTTCCTATTCAAACATAGGTCGTATTCGAACCAAAGAGAACATAGCTGTCGATACCCACTTGATTGGCAAATCGCCGAGCTCATTGGGGAGTTTTTCTTGATCATATTTGAATCATAGCTCAACCCCCTTTGGGAACTGACGTGGATCGTATTCGAATCAGCGACGTTAAACAACTCTCAAGGTCATTTGGGGGCTTCCTGTTCAAACATCGGTCGTATTCGAACCAAAGAGAACAAAGCTGTCGGTACCCTCTTGATCGGCAACGCCAAAGCCACTGGGGCTATATGATCGCATTCGAATCTTAGCTTAACCCCTTTGGGACGGTTCTCTGGTCGTATTCGAATCAGAAGCCCCTAAGTTTTTGATATTTTGGTGTGCAACAACTTCTTTTGATCATATCAACAGTGCGCAAGGGCGGTTCTTACTCCGCCGGCTTAATTTTATTTAACAATGTTGATAGCACACAATAAGCATTATTGATGCTAGTGAACCGGAGTTGAGTTCTTAACCTTATTATTTGGGTTGCATAAACCGGAAGTGTGCTTGAAGGCTTGCAAGTATGCTGTTATGGTTAACTCGAGGGTATAATTGAGAGCCGGTCTTTTATGACTTTGGTTCATATTCCGGGTTATTTGTAAAATATATGACTTTCAGTGCGGTAAGCCGCCCAAAAGACTTGTGATTTGCTTTCTATGCAGGACAATTAAAAGACAGCTCTTTACGTTTAAGGAAAGTAAAAGAACAAACATAACCCGGAGGAATATAAAAGAGCAGCTTCAACACAGTTAAGCGCTGCACACGTGCGCTATGGCACGACGGAATTAAGTGTTTGTCCTACTCTATTACAAGACTCCCCGAGTCCAAAAGGTGAGGCATTGTTTTTAAGGTGAAACCATGAGCCGCCTAAAAAATCAAGATGCTTGTTGGGTTGAAGCTCCCGGCTCATCCCTCTCCGCTCCTCCGGTTGTTCCCATGACCTGGAAGGTTGATGATTTCCAGTCAATGCCGCTCAAAGCTTCAAATTGAGCCTCATCATCAATTAACCCGGCCGGGTCAACTTCTGGGGCGAAGGTGTGCTTACGAGTCGGCGGGATCAGGCTGACTGCTTCATAGCGTGGAGTTGGGATCCTCTGATTCTCCGCGTCATAGCCCGGCTGATACTTGGTAAGATCTGTTGCATTCCCAATCAAGGTAGCCACCGGGCGCACGCTTTTCACACAGGCAGCGAAGTCTTTCTGGTCAAAGGGGGTCCCGTCTTCCTTCAGGCTGGGGTATCCAAGAGCGATGTCGGCCGGGTCTAGCTCCGGGAGAAAAGCCTTGGCCCGGCTCAGAGCAGCTATAGCTCCGGCTCTCGCAGAAGCCCGTCTCAGCTCTTGGAAGCGTTGAGGAAGAATGGCAAGCCGCCTGAGTACGTCTGCCAGGTGAGTCGGAACTTCGTTGGATAGAGCCACAACGGCTAAAGCACGCTGTGACCCGGTGTAGAGTTGCTCCACCAAAGTGTAAACAACCTTCAGCTTGGTCAGAACATTCTGATTAAGATTGGAGCTTCTGGGACCTGTATAGCAAAGTCAGGTGAGCTGATGGCAATGGTGGGATTTCTGAGACATGAATGATGTAAACTTGTTAAAAGCTTGCAGAACGACTTACCGAAGATTGCGGAGACCATCTGTGACACATGGCGTTTTAAGCCGGAGAGTTCGGCGGTTCTTTCAGTCAGAGCAGCCTCCGCTTGTTCGGCCCGGCTAAGCAAGGCAGTCTTCTCCTCGGCCCAAGTCTTTCTTTCTGTTTCAAATTTTTTCTTCAATTTTTCTTGTGCAGCAACACTGAACTCAAACTTGGCATTGGCCTTCCGGGTCTCAGTTTCCTGAGTCTTCAGACGGTTCTTCAGCTCAGAGATTTCCGACTCAAAATTCTTGCAGGCTGCCTGTACAAATTCTGGGTTACAGTTTGAGTAATTATCATGCAACAATAAAGTCCCAAGCACTTTGCAAGCAAAGTCACTTGGCACTTGGGGGCTACTGTATGCTGAAGGATTCTATTTATAGTGCCGGTTCATGAAGGTAAGCCGGAATTAAGTCTACAACATATTCTATCATAAGTAATAGACTTGGGGGCTAGCATGGTAAGGATGACTATGGAGTAAGCAAGAGAGTTGTACCTCAGATTTTTGCTGTATCTGCTTCACCATGTCAATCTCCAGGTCCCGGCTGTTGTGCACTTGACCAATGTAACCAGAAACAATGTCTCCAATGCTCAAGTTAGCATAGTCAGTGATATCCAGTCTGGCCCTGCGGCGCTCCAGCAGTTCTTCTTTGGCAGAGCATCTAGCCAGCACAGTGGGTCTTCCCGGCTCAACATATTCGGTCCGGGTAATCACCACATCCGGGTCATCGGCCGGTTGAGCTGAGCTGGGAATCTCTGGGTTGTCAGAACCCGCCATGGTTTGTTCTTCGGTTGGAACGGCGGTTTCTGGAGCTGGTGCAGATGGCGGCTCAGAGGCAGAAGTGTTGGGTTCAGTTAAGTCTGGCTCTTCGACCGGTTTACTTTTCTTTGCCTTCTTGCTGAGCTTGGCTTGGGCACTGAAAGTTAAAAGGTTAGTGCAAAAAACATAGATAAGATAAGCACAAAATGAGATGGTCATCATTACCCGGGAGCAGTCTTGAAAGCCGGAAGTTAGATTGCATGGAGTCACCGGAGGAAGGTGAAGTTTCCTGATAGTTTGAATCAGAAGAATTGAGTGGTTGGCGAGTGATGCCCGCCAAAGGATGAAAAGGATATAAGTCGGAGATAACCTCGGTCCGGCGCTTCCTTGATGATTCGGGTAAGCCGGAGGTGAGATCTGCATCCTTGCTGGCCCGGGTTTGCCTCCGGCTCTCATGAATCTGTTGCTTCAAAAGAAATTGAGGATCTTGATAAGCTAAAGGATGGGAAAATCTTACTTTCCGGGTTACTCTTCGGACTTTCAGCCTTGGCAAGGGGTCCGAGTCAGAGGAAAGTATAGTTACCTCTTCAATCACCGGGTTACTCGCTCCGGTGTCCTCCTGCTGATAATCAATGTCAATAAGGTGGTTAAGAACAAACAAAAAACAAGAGAAGAGCATAAGAATGAAGGGTTACCTCTGACTCGGAGGAGTCATCCAGCTGAAGCAGCTCTGAGGCGCTAGGCTTACTCCCCTTCTTGCGGGGAGCGGCTCTCCTGGCGGCCTTTTTAGCCTTCCTGGCTTTTTTAGCAGCCTCATGGTCATACCTGACCTTCCAGAACATGTCATTAGCCTGAAAAATACAACAAAGATTTCTTGAAGTTAAGATGAAAATTGTTAATATGGAAAGTAAAGTGCTCAGATTAGTAGCTTACCGCCGGAGCCGGGTTAGCTTTGCAGAAGGGATTTAAGCCGGTCCTCCCGCAGTCTGCTAAGCTCTCGTTCAGGAGGGCCTTGGTCATGTCGTCAACGACGTCTTGAGGAAGGTTGTTAGGGCTGTGCCGCAGAGGATCATCCTTCCGACCCGTGTAATCACACATTAAGCCGGGGCGGCGGCTTAGAGGGATCACCCGCCAAGCAATCCAGACCCGGACCAGATCAACACCGTTAAGGCCGTTTCCCAGAAGAGCCTTAATCTTGTTGATGGTGGGGATAAGCGGTTGACGCTCAGCTTGAGACAATTTTTCTAGCAGGGGGTGGTTTGACTCCAGACGCAGGGCGCGAAAGCCGGGCAGAGGGCTCTCATCAGCCGGAGAAGTATCCTGGCAGTAGAACCATGTCTGATTCCAATCCTTTGGGTGGCTTGGCGGCTCAGCGTAAGGAAAGAGACAATCCCTCCGTCGTTGAATTGATATTCCGCCAAGTTCCAAGCTAGGCCCGTTGGCACACTCGTTCTGGCGGTTCAAATAAAACAGTTCCCTAAAGAGCAGTAGGCTGGGCTCTTCTCCAAGGTACACCTCGCAAAATACTTGGAAGTTACAAATGTTCGACACGGAATTGGGCCCAATGTCTTGAGGTCGCAGATTGAAAAAGTTCAGAACATCTCTGATGAATTTTGAGCCAGGAGGAGCAAAGCCCCGGCTCATGTGATCAGCAAATATAACCACCTCTCCGTCTCTTGGTTGAGGTCTCTCTTCGGACGGGTCAGGGGCACGATAGGACATGACCTCCTTCTTAGGCAGGTAACCCGTCTTCCCGAAGTCATCTAAGGTATCATCAGTAACACTGGATCTCACCCAGTTGCACGTAATGGGTGCCTTGGGAGCTTTGGGTGGCATTGTGAAAGACGAAAGCCTATGACAAAAGAAAATGTCCGGTTCAAATATAAGCCGGAGGGAGATTCCAGTTCAGTATTCAAGATGGTGGCTTATGAAGGGGCCTAATGATATATGGCTAATTGTGTCGGGTTATCTAAGCCGATGTGGATGTCATAAGTAATTCAAATCGTTTAAAACTCTATCATGAATGAGCCGGAAATTTCAGAGCGCATGGCCTCCTCTAAGCCGGCGATATGAGCCGCCGTAGCTAACAGATGCAATTTTTGACTAAGTGTAGCACAAACAGGTTTCTCAGATCGCAGTAATTATTTTGGATCAAATGGTCGTCTAGAAAGAAAATTTTTCTAGACCAAAAAAATGGCACAGAGAAGTTCATAAGTTCTAATGAGGCCTTTTCCAAGCAAGAGGGATCTGCTAGTATTGGAAATGGGTGCGAAACCACTACCGCAGCATTCTATCCTACTTTCCGGATCAAAGGAGGTCGCGGTGGCGGAAGTGTGAAGAACTTGGGATGAACCACGAAGAATAGAGGAAGAACGACAGAACCCTAATGCGAATCTATTGTAGGGAGGTGCAAGGACTTACTGGCGCTGATGAGATGCGGAGGTCGCCGCCGTTTCTCCGGACCAGTTCAGGGTGATGCAGCGGCCAAGGTTGAGGAAGACAAGGGGCGCGGCGGCGGCGGCGGAGCTCGAACTCTCGGGCGTCAGAGGAGGAAGACGATGGAGGAGAGGAGTGAATGAAGGCTTATGGGCCGGGCCTATTTATAAGGGTGGCTGATAAATGGGCGCGAGCAATGAGGAGGCCAAAACGTGATTATCTCGCCACAGAAACACCTCGATTTTCGGATGGTCATTAAAGATGAGATCCGTAGGGATATGACAGAATAGAAAAATGAATTTAATGGAAGATGACGTCACGGCGGGTTACCAAGAATCCAGAAGATGACGTCACGGCGGGTTATAACCTTCGCACAAGCAGAAGTCGGAAGATTTTCTTTCAAAGGGATTGAAGATTGACATGAACCGGTTCAAATCAATCTGGGGCCTAATGTTGAGGATATAACCATTAGAGTCACCCGCCCAGGAGGGGCCGGGTTACGTTATAATGATCATCACGTGAATCCCACTACCAGGCTTGAAGATGGCAGATCAATAGTGGGCTTAAGACCCGGAGGCGGCTTAAGGCCCATAGTGATAAACCGCCGTTATGGCAAGACTTGTAACATAACGCAAGAGTAGTTAAGAGTCCGAGCCGGATACGGTTATAAGCCGGCCAGGACTGTGAGAGCCGCGGGGCGTCAACCTCTCTATATAAAGGGACGACCCGGCGGCGGTTCAGGAAGAGGGACAACAGATTGAGAGCCGGGCATAGCGATTTAGCTCCCTGGTCATCGAAACCCTAAGTAATACCATCTCAACTGGACGTAGGCTTTTACCTTCACCGTAAGGGGCCGAACCAGTATAACCCTCGTGTTCCTTGTCCCATTTAACCCCTTTAAGCTTTCTAGCTGCGATGGCTCCATGACTAAGTCCTTGCACGAGGACATCTGCTGTGACAATTCCACGACATGATCCCTTTGAGCCTGGGTGGCGGTCCTTAGAAAAAAGGCAATCCTGGAATACCTAGGTACCTCAATCCATCCAGATGTGAGTTTTAGTTGCCACCTTAAGTTTAACCATATATTAACAATCTCACATCTGTCATGGATACACTCAAACCCAATCCACGTCTACTAGCATAGCATAGCAATATAAGCAAACGTAGAAGTAACTCCCAAGGGTTTGATAATAAAACAGGTAATAGGTACTACCTCAACTACTTCCCGATACCCACAATTTAATTAGATCCTAACCATGCAATGTTTGAGGATTTGTCTAATGCAATAAAACTGGGTAGTAAAAGAGGTATGATCAAAGTGTTACTTGCCTGCAATGTTGATGAAGATGATTCGCACTCTTAACTCTTGATAGTTCTACTCATTACACTCCGTTCAATCTATCGTAAGCAAACAATAGTAACCACACATAAGCAATCACTCAAAAGATCAGAAAGAACGAGGAAAACAATTCGGAAAACTTCAAAACCAAGCAAATAACTCTTGCAACATAAAACAATTTCTAACAGTATCAAAATTAGATGGATTTGGTCTTATCAGAAAGTTTAGGTCAATATTTCGCTTTGCAAAAAGAATCAACTCAAACGGAGTTACGGAACTTAAGTTATGAACAAAAGAAGTTTGAATATGAATTTGAACAAATTTCGAAATTTGAAAATTTCAAAAAGTTGACGTGACAGGTTAACTGGATAGGTGAAAACAAGACGAAACTATAGGCGCTGGTTTCATCTAATTTGGATGAACGAGTAAAAAGTTATGGCTATTTGAAAAATCAGGGCCAAGCTGTTTTACGGAAAAAAATAGTTACGGCTAAGGTCTATGTATAAATATGTAGACTAATTGATAATTTAATTATTCTATCATATTATTTTAGAAATAATAAACTACGGAAGTATAAAAAGAGAAAAAAAAGTTACCTTTATAAGGTATAGAAAAGATGACTTCGAAGAGAGGAGACAATTCTCAAAAGTCACGCCGGAGAGGAGAAAAATGTTTTTATTTAAGGAATCTAGTTAATCCAAAATTTTGATTTAACCCGAATCGGATGATTTTTGAAGGCTCTATGGGTCTATATTTATTGGTGGAAAAAAGGCTTAAAGGTTAAAGGCTAGGCAATGTGGGACTAAACATAGACGAAAAACAAAAAAAGTGAGAAGAGAAAAGCGCAGGGCCTAAAGCTTCGGCCGGCCGCGCGCGTGCGTGCGGCAGTTTTTTTTTCAAACACTAAAAGAAGGAAAAAAATTAAGAAAAAAAAAATTTCTGCAAACATAACCAAAAATACAACATGGGCCGGCATGGGTGCACTGTGCACGTAGGCGACGGATAAAATTTGGGCGGCACGTACAGTTTTTTTTATTAGAAACACAAAGGAAAACTATATAATGAAAACAAAAATAAAATTGTACATAGGCATATTATATATCAAAATTTTCAGAAAAAGATTTCCTACAGCGTGGACATTTTTCTAGCATTAAATAAAATCCACAAAAATTCAAATAAATCAAAGAGTGCTACTGCTCTACTAAAATCCAATAAAAATCATTTTCAAAATACCAAAATTAATTCAAATTTATTTCTCTCCAATTTTCTGTTGTCGGGAATCATGTTACCCTATTTTCCATATATTTTTATTTTGGAGAAAAATAATTTGAATAAAACCCAAATACTCCAAATTGAAAATAATTTCCAAAAGGACTTTAAATTAGATCCTTTTAAACTTCCAACTCATATTTCATATGTTTTGAAGAAGTCATTTTATCTTTTCTCTCATGAAAATCATTGAGTTGCTTGAAGTTTCTGAATTGGAAATATTTTCAAATGATATTCAAATATTTTCAACACCCCTTTGCATTTAAATAAATGGAAGAAGTCATGTCATCTTCTCTCGAGGGTTTTGTGATGAAAAGAATTTGAATTCATGGAGATCATAAAAGCAAAATGAAAGTTTGGGAAAGTCCTTTTATTCCCTCTCATTTAACTTTCAAAAGATTTCGAATTCACTCACTTTCAGTCAATCAATCACACAACAATCCAACAAACAATCAAATCTAACTATTTATTATAACATTCCAAAATTTAGAATTTTGGGATGTTACATATCCGGAACTCCGAACAATCTTCGGTCACCAAAACACATAACTCATGATACAAACCATCATCGAACGTTAAGCGTGCGGACCCTACGGGTTCGAGAACTATGTAGACATGACCGAGACACATCTCCGATCAATAACCAACAGCGGAACCTGGATGCTCATATTGGTTCCTACATATTCTACGAAGATCTTTATCGGTCAAACCGCAATGACAACATACGTCATTCCCTTTGTCATTGGTATGTTACTTGCCCGAGATTCGATCGTCAGTATCTTCGTACCTAGTTTAATCTCGTTACCGGCAAGTCTCTTTACTCGTTCCGTAATGCATCATCCCACAACTAACTCATTAGTCACACTGCTTGCAAGGCTTATCATGATGTGCATTACTGAGAGGGCCCAGAGATACCTCTCCGATACTCAGAGTGACAAATCCTAATATCGATCTATGCCAACCCAACAAACACCTTCGGAGACACCTGTAGAGCATCTTTATAATCACCCAGTTACGTTGTGACGTTTGATAGCACACAAGGTGTTCCTCCGGTATTCGGGAGTTGCATAATCTCATAGTCAAAGGAATATGTATAAGTCATGAAGAAACCAATAGCAATAAAACATAACAATCATTATGCTAATCTAACAGGTGGGTCTTGTCCATCACATCATTCTCCTAATGATGTGATCCCCTTCATCAAATGACAACACATGTCTATGGTCAGGAAGCTTAACCATCTTTGATTAACGAGCTAGTCAAGTAGAGGCATACTAGGGACACTTTGTTTTGTCTATGTATTCAGACATGTATCAAGTTTCCGGTTAATACAATTCTAGCATGAATAATAAACATTTATCATGATATAAGGAAATATAAATAACAACTTTATTATTGCCTCTAGGGCATATTTCCTTTAGTCTCCCACTTGCACTAGAGTCAATAATCTAGATTACATTGTAATGATTCTAACACCCATGGAGTCTTGGTGCTGATCATGTTTTGCTCGTGGAAGAGGCTTAGTCAACGGGTCTGCAACATTCAGATCCGTATGTATTTTGCAAATCTCTATGTATCCCTCCTTGACTTGATCACGGATGGAGTTGAAGCGTCTCTTGATGTGTTTGGTTCTCTTGTGAAATCTGTCGGATCACGGGTTCCGGCAAATCCCTCAAGGTTCGAACACTGGGGTGCGCACGAAGATCTCTCTCTCCCTCGATGGCTCGCGCGCTCAAGGATCTCATGACCTAGCTCGACGAACTCAAAGAATAGAGGGACACAAGATTTATACTGGTTCGGGCCACCGTTGTGGTGTAATACCCTACTCCAGTGTGGTGTGGTGAATTGCCTCTTGGGCTGGGGATGAACTGTACAAGGGGAAGAACAGCCTCCTGAGGAGAAGTGTTCTTGTGCTTGGTGAGCTAGTGATGGTTTCGATCGATCTCAATCCGCCCCCTCCTACTGTGGTGGCTAGTCCTATTTATAGAGGCCCCGGTCCTCTTCCCAAATATTGAGCGGGAAGGGATCCCACAACGACCATGTTTGAAGGGGGACAGCTAGTACAGCTTATCCTGACAAAAGTAGTCTTCGCCTCCCAAAGGCTCTGGTGGTGACGCCATCTTGGGCTCCACGGTGACCTCCGTTCTGCCGTCCTGCCGGTCTTGGTCCCGTTGCACCGATATGGAAACCTTTGCCTGATGCCTCGGGACTCCTCGTCTGCGCTTGCCCCTTTAGCACCAAAGAGGAAACGAGGACACTGTGCGCGCTGGCGCACGCCTGGTCTTGGTCGTCATGGCTTACGTCATTGGAACCTCGCGAGGTTCCCTTGCCTTGATCTCTGCGCCCCTCGCGAGCCAGCCTGGTGAGGCCGCCCCTGAGGAGGTCTTGTGTCATCCGCCTCGCGAGGCTTGGCCCCTCGCGAGAGTCTTGGGTGTTTCTGGTGAAGATGGGCCGTACGGGCCCGCTGGTGGAGCCACGCTGTGGGCCGCAGGCAGGCAAGTCTGGGGACCCCCGTTCCCAGAACGCCGATAGTAGCCCCCAGGCCCAAGGTGCGCTCGGACTTGGCTTCGGGGCGAAGCCAAGAGGCAAGTGCGGAGCGCCACGGGCTCCAACAGCCTTCGGCCTTGGTCGACGCGTGGCGATTGATTGGACGTGGGCGTCTCCGCTTCCCCACGCTGCCTCGGCAATTGCCCGACTTGACGAGTCCCTACTGCATGCAAAAAGGGTTATCATTATCTGTGGTCGTGGCTAGGGCTTCTTTTCCCTCTTGTTCCCTACGAGGAATCGAGATGAGCCCCGTGGGGGTGTGTAAAGAACTTGTAGTACTTATGGCCTAATGCAATATAGCCTTTTGCCCAGTGTTGTGGTCGCGTATCCCGCTTGAGCTAATCGACCCTTTGCGCCCCTCGCGGTAGCCTGGCGCTCTACGCTGACAGGTCCCAGTCCCCAGGCAGGCTGCAGCTATCGCTGGTATGCCAGGTCGCGATGCCGTGGTCAAGGCCAGGAGGTGAGCGGCCCGAGGTCCGGTGACAGCTCCCGAGGCGCGATGCTCGGGGGGTCCCCTTTAGCGTGCAAGCAGCTACCCAAAGGCCGAAAGGGGGGCGAGGTTGCCAAAGTGGAAGCGCGTTAGTGAAGGTGGCGAGATCTGCAGCGGTGCGCCTTGCTTCGACCTCGTCTCCCTCCTTTTCATTCTCGCGGCAACTTAGCGCTCTACGCCGGGGGGTCCCAGTCCCCAGGCAGGCTTCAGCCGTCGCTGGTATGCCAGGTCGCGATGTCGTGGTCAAGGCCAGGAGGTGAGCGGCCTGAGGCCCGGTGAGAGCTCCCGAGGCGCGATGCTCGAGAGGTCCCCCTTGGCATGCAAGCAGTTCCCTAAGGCCGAAAAAGAGGGGTTGCGCTGCCGAAACAAGGCGACGAAAGCTAAACATCATGTGTAATAGCACTGGGCTTGACTTGAATGTATGACTTATCTCGTTGATCTTGGTTCGAATCCTTGCGCTGCGCCTGTCTCGCGCATCGACGGCCATAGCGTAGTCAGGTTAGGCCTGCACAAGCTTCTCCCTCTTCTCCCCGCTATTCTATGTGCTCTATGTCCTCAGGTCCCGGCCCTCGAGCGAGCTCAGCCGCCACTGGTATGCCAGGTCGCGATGCCGTGGTCAAGGCCAGGGGGTGAGGGCTAGAGAGCCAGTAGGAGCTCCTGAGTCGCGATGCTCAGGAGCCCCCTTTTAACACGCAAGCGAATTAAATGGGAGAAGAGAGAGCCGTGGAACCGCCTGTTGTTCTCCTCGGGAGGTTCCTGCAGGTTAGCGCAAGGAGGGAGACAGATTGCCCCTGTGATTGCCGTCCGTCGCTGGTTGCTCCGCAGAAGGTGAGGGCACTGAGGGCCTGGTGAGGTGACATGCGCAGGGCGTGCCGCGAGTCAGAGCTCGACCGCTCAGGTTTGTCGACGTTGCAGGGACGGATCCGAGCACAAGCGTCGTGTCAGCATGAGCAGCTCCGATGGTGGGTGATAATCAAGCAGGTGATAATCATAGATAGATCATGCATGAAAAGCGAACTAGCTTAGGTAAATGCAGGAACGATACATGCCACTGGGTCAGACCCGAGCGGCCTGGGAATGATGCAGCCCGAGGGGCGCTCCCAGCAGAGTAAGCTAAAGACGCGAAAGGATACATGTCGCAGGGACTGGCCCATGTGGCCTAGGAATGATGCAACCGAGGGGCGCTCCCAGCAAAATGAACATGGAAATGTCACCTGGTTTAGTTGTCGAAGAGATGTCGGGGCAGCTGAAGATGCGTGGCGAAGGGGTCGCTCCTCATGAGCCTCCGGGACCCTGAGCCTCGGGAGGCCCTGGGGATCCAGGCGGTTCCTTGAGGACCGTCTCCATCTCCGCCAGGATTGCGTGGTGCCTGGCCTCCTGAGCCGCCAGGATGCTCCGTAGACTATGCTGGAAGGCGGCCGCCATGCTCAGCAGGCCAAACGGCATGCGAACATAGCTGTGAGGTGGGCCCTCGCAGCATCCCATGCGCGAAGGCCAGAATTGCTCCTGAGACGCAGCCCAGTTGAGCCCTGGGATGTCGATGCAGACGTGCAGCCCACCATCCTCTCCTGGATGGGGGATCGCGCCAGGTGGGCGGCGATCTCCGCGCATGGCCCTCGCATCCTGCAGCTCCTGAGTGGTGCCCTCCTGAGGGAAACATGCCGCAAAGCACGCCTCCACGTGGTGCCCAAGCGCCTCCCTCGTGATGTTGGCGAGGTCTGAGGCCCTCCAGAAGAGAGCCCCTGAGCCTTGCCCGAGGAGGGCACCGGGAGAGCCTTCCTATGCGCGAGAGGGAGGTGCCCCATCCGTGGGCGATGGTCCTGAGGTGGTGTTGCTGAAGACGCCGCTCTCCTGAGGCCCTGCGTGGAATAGCTGCTTCTTCTTCCTGGGGACGGCCTCAGGAGGATACAGGATTCCTTCGTTGTCTGGGTCCTCGAACGTCGCGGCTTGGTAGGCGCGCTCGAGTGAGCACATGGCATCCTTCTCTTCGCAGGGGACTGTGATGACTCCGCCGCTTCCTGGCATCTTGAGGACGTTGTAGCCGTGGTGTGTCACCGCCATGAACTTGGCCAGGGCCGGATACCCAAGGATGGCATTGTAGGGAAGACGAATGTGGGCGACATCGAAGTCGATGAGCTCGGTGCGGTAGTTGTTGCGTTGGCCGAAGGTGACCGGAAGGCGGATCTGCCCGATTGGGGTGGTGGAGCCGTCAGTCACTCCTGAGAAAGGCTTGGTAGGCTGTAGCTGATCATATGGCACTTGAAAGGTGTCGAATGTCTCGATGGACAGGACGTTAAGTCCTGCGCCACCGTCGATGAGAGTCCTGGTGACTTGAACAATGCTGATGATGGGCGAACAGAGCATCGGGAGGGCGCCGACAGTTGTCGCGCACTTGAGCTGGTTAGCTGAGCTGAAGGTGATGGCGCATTTGGACCACCTGAGTGGGCGCGTGGCTTCAAGCCTGGGGACGAGCGCGTTCACCTCGCGAGCAAACTGCTTGAAGAGGCACTGAGAGGCTGGGGCCTGCGCACCGCCCAAGATGCAGGCAATGGCACGAGGCTCCTGGAAGCACCCAGCCCCCTCCTCCTGGTCGTCATTCCTTCTTGGTGGTGGCGGCAGAGGAGGAAGGCCAACCTTGCCCTGATGGCGGTCCTCACGAGCAAGGTTGTCAGAATCGTGATTCTAAATCGGATCGGAGCTCCAATGGTTGGATCGTAAATCGTAGAATCTTCACTATCAGGATCGTAGAAACGTAGATTCTAGAGACTAAAATCGTAGAATCAGAGGGGTTAGTTTGGATCGTAAAGTCATAGAATCGTACAATAGAATCGCGATTCAGACAACCTTGCTCACGAGTCTGATCCCTCCAAACGCCTTCGCGAGGTTGGTCGTGCCAGCGGTCCTCGCGAGGCTGGTCGCGCCACTCCTAGCGCGGGGCGCGGTCGTCCCATCGTCCTCCGCCTCGTCCTCCTCCTTGGCTGTAGCCCCAGTCATTGCGCTCGGGGCGTCGACCGAAGCATCCATCTCGAATGGCCCTGAGCTCTTGACAGTCGCTGGTGTTGTGGCTGTGCACGTTGTGGAAGGCGCAGAACGGACGGCTGCTCCTGGACGACTCTGGGTGGTTGCGGCCATGCTTCACCTCCGACTCGGCCGCAAGCACGGCCGCGCCCTTGCGTTTCACGTCCTTGACCTTGGCCTTCTTGTCTTCTAGTTCTGCCACCGGGAGCTCGACGAGGGAGAGACGCCCTTCCTCGGCCCTCGTGCACTTGGTCACCAGGTTGAACAGCTCCAGAGATGTGCACAGGTCTTCATGGATAGCGAGCTACTCCTTCATCTTGATGTCGCGGACGCCGTCGGAGAACGCGGAGATGATGGCCTCGTCCGTCACCTTGGGGATCTTGAGGCGGGCGCAGTTGAAGCGCTGGACGTATTTCTGCAGGGTTTCTCCGGGTTGCTGCTTGATGTGACGCAGGTCACCCGTGGCCGGAGGGCAGTCGCGAGTGCCCTGAAAGTTGGTGATGAAGCTGTCGCGCATCTCGCCCCAGGAGGAGATGGACCCCGCAGGCAGGTTCAGGAGCCACGAGCGGGTGCCGTCCTTGAGAGCCATGGGGAACCAGTTCGCCATGACTTTTTCTTCGCTGTTGGCCGCCTCGATGCTTAGCTCGTAGATCTGCAAGAACTCCGCAGGGTCAGGTCTGCCGTCGTAACGCGGCGGCAGGTCGGGCTTGAACTTCCCGGGCCAGATGACGCTGCGCATCTCGGGGGTGAAGGCGCGACAGCCTGCTGTGGTCGCTGGAGCTCGGGGCGGAGGCGGAGGCTGGTCTTGACATCCGCACACAGCCGCCACGGGCGGTGCACGGTCTTGACGTGGTGGCGCGGGGAGTGTAGGGGCGTCCTGCTGTGGCCAAGGGACCTCGTGGCAGCTTCCTTCTTCACGCGCAGGCACCCTGCACGGGAGGTCGCGCCAAGGGGCCGCGCGTCTCGCCGCGAGGGCGACGTCTTGACGTGGAGGCGGTGGAGGCGCTCCGTGGGCCACGTTGCCCGCGGCCGGGGGTGGACGAGGCAGCGAGAGAGACGGTGCAGGAGAGCCCCCAGTGGCACTGACGAGCTCGGCGATGCGGTCCAGCCATTCCTCATAGAGGTCATCGACTGGGCGGTAGCGCAGGAGCTTGCGCGCCGTGAGCAGCGCGGCCTGCGCATCCATGGGCCCGCGACGAGCTTGAGACGACGAGCCGGCGGGATTCAGCGACGGGGTTGCGGTGCGGCTGTCCCGCCTCACGGAGGGATGCAGCGATGAAGCTTGCTGCTCGTTCCCCGCTGGACTGGTGGCAGCGTTGGCAACAGGTGATGGGGAACGACGGGGAAGCCCGCCGACAGGAGCCGTCTGGGCGACACGGGCAGCAAGGGCGGCGCGGCGCTTAGCGCGAGCTCGACGAGGGTCGGCCATGGGACAGGTAGGACAACGGAGCACGGATCGCGAACATCCATAAACGAGAAACATATCCTTAGTCCTTTTCAGGTATTTCAAGATGTTCTTGACCACTGTCCAGTGATCCACTCCTGGATTACTTTGGTACCTCCCCGCTGAACTTATACCAAGGCACACATCAGGTCTGGTACACAGCATTGCATACATGATAGAACCTATGGCTGAGGCATAGGGAATGACTTTCATTTTCTCTCTATCTTCTGCAGTGGTCGGGCATTGAGTCTGACTCAACTTCGCACCTTGTAACACAGGCAAGAACCCTTTCTTTGACTGGTCCATTTTGAGCTTTTTCAAAACTTTATCAAGGTATCTGCTTTGTGAAAGTCCAATTAAGCGTCTTGATCTATCTCTATAGATCTTGATGCCCAATATATAAGCAGCGTCACCGAGGTCTTTCATTGAAAAATTCTGATTCAAGTATCCTTTTATGCTATCCAAAAATTCTATATCATATCCAATCAACAATATGTCATCCATATATAATATTAGAAATGCTACAGAGCTCTCCCACTCAGTTTCTTGTAAATGTAGGCTCTTCAACCACGTCCGGGTTGAGTCCTGCAGCATGAGCGGGGCATAGCGCACGGCAAGACGCCGGTTGCTGCCCGCGATGCCGATGGTAGTGGTGTAGTCCGTGAGCCAGTCCTCTGGCTTGGTGGTCCCGTTGTACTTGGGGGTGTTGCGGGGAAGCGTGAAACCCTTGGTGAAGGCTCGTCGTGGATGCGCGGGCTAAAACAGGCCGGGCCAACTGCGTTGTCCTCCTCCAGCTCGAAGGAGAGGGCGAGCTGCTCAATGCGGTGGTGAGCATCGTTGTTGTCGATGTCGCGCGGACCCAGCCGGTTTGCGATTGGGCCATAGGGAGCCAGACCGGCTAAAGCTGGCCGGCCATGCCGGCCGGATGGCGGGGGGAGATCTTGTCGGCGCCGATCATCCAGAGCCGGCTCGTTGCCTAGGTCGTCGCGAGCCGTCAGGGCGCGGGCGTGTCGGGTCGGCCGCTCCGGGCCCTCCCGGACTAGGCCTCGCTGGGGCATGGAGAAGATGCATGCTAGGTGTCCCGGGGCTCACGGTCTTTGGAGCGGCGCGAGACAGATGCCGCAGGAGCGTCGAGGTGCTTCTGCTACGTGTTTGAAGCGGCACGAAGCTCGCGCATGTGCTGCAGCCGCTGCTATAGTTCCTCGCCCTGCAGGAGCTCCAGGCCCTCCGCGGCACGCATGTTCTTGACACGGGTGTCATAGACGGGTTGGGCCATGCCCGGCGCACGACCGATGGTGCCACCCTGGATCCGCATCTCGGTGACCCGATTGGGCTCGGCCGCGGCCGGCGTGAAGCCGTATGTGGCATCGCGCTCCTGCTGGGCGAACTCCAACCGGCGTTGTGTAGTGGCAAGCATCGTGGCCTCGACCAGCAGGCACACGTGCTCCTTGTCGAGCCGGGCTCTGGCCTGGGTGGCGTCGACGTTGGTGGTGATGAGGATGCTCAGGTTCTACAGCATCGCGCACAGCGGGTCGGCCAGGTTGGAGCGAGTCGTCGCGGCCTCGGCCGCGACAGCCTTAGCCGCTGTACCAGCCGAAGAGGAAGTGGGGCCGGTGGCGAGCACCTCCATGCGGGTGCAGAGATCCGCCACGTCGCTAGAGATGACACGGCCGAGGGGTACAGGGGAGTCGGTGACGTCGAGCACCCCGCTGGGGTACTCGTCGAGGGTGAGCGCGACAAAGACGCGCAACGGCCGGAGGAGACGACGGACAAGCCGGCGAGGCTGGTCGGTGCCACGCCGCTCGCGGGGACCAGGCCATGCACAACACGCTGAAAGGATAGAGAAGAGGTGTCTATAGGGGGTGAACAGACTCTAGGAAGAAAACTTGCAGCTTTTAATTTCTTTAAGTTGAAATGGAGTTTTTGGCACAAGTTTAAACATTCAGAATACATATAAAGCAAGCATGACAAGAGTATATGAGCAGTGGAAAGTAAATCATGCAAGTTGCAAGAATGTAAAGGGATGGGGTTGGAGTGTGCAAACGCAATTGGAGACACGGAGATTTTTTATCCGAGGTTCCGATAGGTGGTGCTACCGTACATCCACGTTGATGGAGACTTCAACCCACTAAGGGTAACGGTTGCGCGAGTCCATGGAGGGCTCCACCCACGAAGGGTCCACGAAGAAGCAACCTTGTCTGTCCCACCATGGCCGTCGTCCACGAAGGACTTGCCTCACTCGGGTAGATCTTCACGAAGTAGGAGATCTCCTTGCCCTTACAAACTCCTTGGTTCAACTCCACAATCTTGATGGAGGCTCCCAAGTAACACCTAACCAATCTAGGAGACACCACTCTCCAAAAGGTAATAAACGGTGTGTTGATGATGAACTCCTTGCTCTTGTGCTTCAAATGATAGTCTCCCCAATACTCAACTCTCTCTCATAGGATTGGATTTGGTGGAAAGATAATTTGAGTGGAAAGCAACTTGGGGAAGGCTAGAGATCAAGATTTTTGTGGTTGGAATGGAATATCTTGACCTCAACACAAGTGTAGGTGGTTCTCTCTCAGAAAATGTATGTTGGAAGTGTAGGCATGTTCTGATGGCTCTCTCCACGAATGAAGAGTGGGTGGAGGGGTATATATAGCCTCCACACAAAATCTAACTGTTACACACAATTTACCAAACTCGGTGGGACCGAATCAGAAAACTCGGTCAGACCGATTCAGTTTATAATGTGACTGTTAGGCATTTCGGTGGGACCAATATGATCAACTCGGTGGGACCGATGTGCTAGGGTTAGGGTAAAGCCTCATCTCGGTTTGACCGATTACACAAACTCGGTGGGACCGATTTGGGTAATAAGCGAAACAGAGAGTTGGCCAAGCAAACTCGGTGGGACCGATTGCATATCTCGGTGAGACCGAAATGATTGCAATAGGCAACAGAGAGTTTGCAAGCCCATCTCGGTGAGACCGAGATCCCATCGGTCAGACCGAGTTGATTAGGGTTATGGCAGTGGCTATGTCAACTGAACTCGGTGGTGCCAGATAGAAGATTTCGGTGGGGCCGAGTTTGACTTTTGGTTTGGGACATATGTGGATGTGAGAAAGTAGTTGAGGGCTTTGGAGCATATCACTAAACACTTTGAGCAAGAAACCCATTAAGCAACACCTCATCCCCTTTTAATAGTATTGGCTTTCCAATGGACTCAATGTGATCTTGGATCACTGAAATAGAAAATGTAGAGTCCTGAGCTCTGAGCTTGAGCCAATCCTTAGTCCTTGGTATCTTGAAGGGGTTCCACATCCTCTTGTCCACGCCACTCCATTGTTGAACTTATCTGAAACATACTAGGTAGAAGTATTAGTCCAACAAGAGATATGTTGACATTAATTACCAAAATCACCCAAGGAGTACTTGTGCTTTCAATCTCCCCCTTTTTGGTAATTAATGACAACATACATCAAAGCTTTAGATAAAGATATAGATAATAACAAGTAAAGCTTTGGAAAAACATGTAACATGCATAGGCTCCCCCTACATGTATGCAATCATGTTAATATGGAATATAGGAGCATGTGAATGCATAAGCATGACAGAGTAAGCAATGTGTTACATGTATCTTGGCTATATGCATCAGAGCAAATGATGTGAGTATAGGAAATGTACCTTCATGCTCATGAGTCCTTCTTGCAAACAGTATGTACATCAGCAAGAAATCCTCATGCACATGACTGTGATGCATATACTTACCTTGTGGTCTTGAGTTGGCTTAGGAAGTAATGAACCTGAGTAAACAAGCTTAGATAACACAAATACATCTACTAGCCAGAGCAAACAAAAGAAACCACAAGAGTACCAAGACTGGGATGACATGTAGAGAGTGAGTATTGAGTACTCTATTTGGATATAGACGGACATGTCCCCAAAGGTAAAGATATGCAATGAATTCAAAGATTTCCTGCCCTTAGATGTCTTGCTCCCCCTGAATCTTGCATGGGATATTGGGAGAAGATAGGGAAAAGAAAATCAGAGCAAATGCAAACAACCAAATATGAACATGTCTTTCCCCTCTTAAAGACATGTGACTTCTCTCCTCTTGAACACCAAGCATCTGGGGTCTTTGATGTGGTACTTCTTTGAAGAACTCTCTCCCCCTGAGTATTCTCTCTCCCCCTATAGAAATGATTAAGCTTTGATGTGATCTCTCTCTCCCCCTTTGACATCAATTTCCAAGAAGGGCTCTTCTGGATTTTTGTTACAAATGGGTTTGGTCCTTGAGACACAGAGCAAAGCAGCATGTTGAAAGTGATGCTGGTAGAGGATAAGAATCATTGAGTGGAGCTGGAGCAAAAAATGCAGGAACAAATGGCAATTTGTCTTTCCTGCAGTGAAATTGGTGGCACCGAGTTGTGTGCTTCGGTTGTACCGAAAGAATTCGGTTGGACCGAAAGCAACAAACCGGTGTGACCGAGTTCATTACAGAGAAAACACTTGTCACCTCGGCTCACTAGGCAAATAAGGTCTCACAAAGATTTGCAAGGAATTAACTGAAAGATTTGCAATGAATTGGATGCAGGGAATGCAGAACAGAACAAAGAAAAGAAAATCTAGATGAAGTTTTTTTTGAAAGGTAAACAAATATGCATGAGACAAATGCAAGAGCACGGAGAAACACAAGAGAACTTCATCTAGAATTGGTCGGCGACAAAGTCACCTATGTTAGAGTATATTGACTTAGGAGTCATGTGAGGGCACTTGATCATAGGTCATACTCATTGTTTAAGCTCAAAATGGGGTTACCATTTTTCGCTTAAGCATCTTGATGTATTCACATCTTGTTGAGTAGCTTTGACCCATGACTTGGAGTAAAGCTTCTCTAGATGGAATGACATACCTTGGGTGGTGGTGTTGATCTTGATCATGTAGTTGAACTTGTGTGGGTTGCTCAAGGTTGATGTAGCTCATCAAGAGTTGGGAGCACCACTTGGAATTTGAGTTCATCTACCTACATGGGTTAGTTTTGCAAGGAAGAGCACTTGTGTATCCAAAATGACAATCATAAAACTCAATATAGAATTTTGTCAAAGGATATGTTTGAAGAGTTTCATGCTTCCTTGTTTTCAACCACCATTGTGTAGAGACTTGGTGATGTAGAGATTGCTCAAGATATGAGTGAGTTGCAATCTCATGGATTTAGATTCATCCAAGTACCTACAAGGGTTAGATAGCATGCAAGGGTGCAAGTATATCCAAGACATATAAATAGCATCATGAAAGAAATATCAAGGATTAGTCAAAGGCTCATGCCTTGCATGTATCCAAATGGAGTTCCTACTCCAAGTTTGAAGCATCAATGATGTTCAATTCTCCTCTCAAACGGCACAAAACTTTATCATCAAGCGGTTTGGTGAATACATCCGCGAATTGCTTATCGGTACAAACATGCTTAAGATCAATGTCCCCTTTAGCAACGTGATCTCGAATGAAGTGATGACGAACTTCAATGTGCTTAGTTCGAGAATGTTGCACGGGATTGTGAGAAATTTTAATAGCACTTTCATTGTCACAAAGCAATGGAACATGTTTCACATATATCCCATAATCTTTAAGAGTTTGGGTCATCCAAAGTAATTGAGCACAACATGAACCAGCGGCAATGTATTCCGCTTCGGTGGTGGATAAGGATACCGAGTTTTGTTTCTTTGGAGGACCAAGACACAAGAGATCTTCCAAGAAATTGACAAGTACCCGAAGTGGACTTTCTATCAACCTTGTCTCCGGAATAGTCCGAGTCGGAATAGCCAACAAGATCAAAAGAAGACCTCTTAGGATACCAAATGCCAAAATTTGGTGTATGAATTAAGTATCTCACTATCCTTTTCACAGCCTTAAGATGACATACTTTGGGGGCCGCTTGATATCATGCACACATGCACACACTTAGCATAATATCGGGACGAGAGGCACATAGATACAACAATGAACCGATCATAGAGCGGTAAACTTTTTGATCAACCGGTTCACCGTCCTTAGTCAAGTCAAGATGTCCACTAGTAGGCATGGGTGTATTCATACCTTTGCATTCTTGCATATTGAACTTCTTGAATAAGTCCTTGGTGTACTTTGTTTGAGAAACAAAGGTACCTTCCTTAGTTTGCTTGATTTGCAAACCAAGAAAGAATCTGAGTTCACTCATCATAGACATCTCAAACTTCTCCGACATTAGCTTTCCAAACTTTTCACTAAAATGAGGGTTAGCCGAACCAAATATAATATCATCAACATAAATTTGGCACACAAATAGTTCTCCATTAACCCTTTTAGTAAGAAGAGTAGAATCTATTTTTCCAATTTCAAAGCCTTTTTCAATAAGGAACTTGGTCAAGCATTTATACCACGCTCTAGGAGCTTGTTTAAGACCATAAAGAGCTTTGTGAAGTTTGTAAACATGATTAGGTTTCTTAGGATTGACAAAGCTGGGAGGTTGCTTAACATAAACTTCCTCCTCAATTTCACCGTTTAGGAAAGCACTTTTAATGTCCATTTGGTATAAGGTGATATCATGGTGATTAGCATAAGCAAGTAAGATGTGAATGGACTCAAGTCTAGCAACGGGGGCATATGTCTCACCATAGTCCATACCTTCGACTTGAGTGTAGCCTTGGGCGACTAGACGAGCTTTGTTGCGGACGACTTGACCATCTTCATCTTGCTTGTTACGAAACACCCATTTGGTACCAATGATGTTGTGGTTGTTGTCGGGCTTCTCGACCAATGTCCACACTTGGTTTCTCTCAAAGTTGTGTAGCTCTTCATGCATGGCGTTTATCCAATCCAGATCTTCCAATGCTTCTTCAACCTTCATAGGTTCAATGCTAGAGATGAATGAATAATGTTCACAAAAATTAGCCAAACGAGTTTTAGAGCGAGTGATTCTCCCGGTTTGGATATCATTGTAGATTTGCTCGACGGGATGGTCTTTGGCGACTCTTGATCGAACTCGTGGGAGCTTTTGCTTGGCTCGGGGAGGAACATCCTCTTCATCATCTTGTCCTTCTTCTTGGCCTTCTTCATTGTTGGCGTTGTCATTCTCTTGTCGTGGTGGAGAAGGAGGTTGTTGATGTTCATCTTGGTGTACTTCCTAGTTTTCTTCGTCTTGGTGTGTCCCACTTGTGGATGCTTTCGTATCAACTCTTGGTTCACCTTGTCGTGAGGTGGAAGCTTCCACTTAGACGGACGAGGTACTCTCCTTCACCTCCGTTGGACGAATCTTGCCGATAGACAAGTCTTGGATTGCTTCCGAAGGGTCTTTGTCTCCTACATCAATTGGCAATTGCTCTACTTGCGAGCCGTTAGATTCATCAAACTTCACATCTACCGTCTCTTCAACCTTTCGGGTGAAATTGTTGTACACACGGTAAGTGTGAGAGTTTGAGCCATAACCAAGTAGGAAACCTTCATGAGATTTAGGAGCAAATTTAGAACGACGATGCTTATCAAGAATGTAGCACTTTGAGCCAAATACTCGAAAGTATCCAACTTGGGGTTTGTTACCGGTGAGGAGCTCGTATGCCGTCTTGCCGAGTAGCTTGTGAAGATGCAAGTGATTTGTTGCATGACAAGCTGTCTCAACCGCTTCCGCCCAAAAGTGTTTTGGAGTCTTGTACTCATCAAGCATCGTTCTTGCCATCTCAATAAGAGTTCGGTTCTTCCTCTCAACAACTCCATTTTGTTGAGGCGTGTACGTAGCCGAGAACTCGTGTGAAATCCCTTCTTCGTCAAGAACGGTATCCACATTTGCGTTCTTGAATTTTGTTCCGTTGTCGCTCCGAACCTTCTTGATCTTCATGTCAAATTGATTTTGGGCCTTCCTAGCGAAGTTTTTGAAGATCTTTTGGACCTGTGATTTGTCATCAAGAAAGAACACCCACGTAAATCTTGAAAAATCATCAACTATGACTAGACCAAATGAGTTACCACTGAGACTCTTGTAGGCATTGGGACCAAAGAGATCCATATGAAGTAGTTCGAGCGGTCTTCTCGTGGTCATGATGTTCTTCACGGGGTGACTTCCTCCAACTTGTTTTCCTGCTTGACAAGCACTACAAAGTCTATCCTTGTCAAATATAACATATTTTACTCCAAGGATATGATCACCTTTAATAAGCTTATCAAGATTTCGCATGCCCACATGACCTAACCTTCTAGGCCACAACCAGCTTTTAGAAGATTTACCAATTAAGCAAGTTCTAGGTTGAGCCTTTTTAGTGAAATCAACAATGTAAAGATCACCTCTACGTATACTAGTAAAGACCATTTTATGATTGTCTCTTGGAAACACTTGGCAATCTACTTCAGTAAATAGGACACTGAAACCGAAATCAGCAAGTCTAGATACTGAAAGTAAATTGTACCCAAGAGATTCAACGAGTATGACATTTTGTATGGAGCTATCATGTGATATGGCCACCTTACCGAGGCCAACCACCTTACCCTTTGAGTTATCACCGAAAGTGACATACTTTCGAGGGCCATCGTTTTCAGCAAGCTCACGAAACATATCTTTGTCTCCGGTCATATGATCAGTACATCCACTATCAAGGACCCATTCCTTTCCTCCAGCCATGTAGCCATGAAGATTAGCCATAAGACCAAAGTGCCTCATTGCATTATCAAGATCATAGTCACTATCATCATCCTCATCATAGTATCCATGTTCAACATCGTCTTGTGATTGATCAATTCCTAGATAGGGTAATTCATTAGATAAATGATCATCATAATGGTCATCTTTATGAATTCTAATAGCTTCAGAGATGATATTGCTAATGATTCCAACATTTCCTTTGGCACGCATGAGATTGGTAAGCTCAAATAGACAATCACCAAATTTAGGATCACTAGAGTTCATCTTACTCAAGGCAATAGACTTATGGAGAATTCATCTAACTTTTGCAAGGAATAGTTTGGAAATATTTCCTCAAGAAATCTCCATATAGTGTAGGCACAATCAAGCATAGGCAAACATCGAATCAAGTTTCTAGGCAAGCCTCTAGTGACAAGATTAACAGTTCTAAGGTTGCGGATCATGTCAATAGACTCATCAAGGGTAGGATGCAAAGGATCAACATGAGGTGCACAAGGGCTAGTAATGTACTTGTTCAAATGATATTCATTGAAAATCTC
The DNA here is from genome assembly GCF_018294505.1 of Triticum aestivum. Lineage (NCBI taxonomy): Eukaryota > Viridiplantae > Streptophyta > Magnoliopsida > Poales > Poaceae > Triticum > Triticum aestivum. The sequence goes on along the minus strand of NC_057814.1, from coordinate 293,542,833 downwards.
AAGCATCTCATTTTTTCACTCATGAAAGAACTCTCCATCAAGAATAGGCACTCTATGTCTAAGACTCCCCAAAGTAGACACATCCATCTTCCTCCAATGGTGATTAAACCAAAGCAATGGAGACCAATGCTATGATACCAATTGAAAGGATCAAGAGGAGGTATCTAGAGGGGGGTGAATAGACTCTAAGAAGAAAAGTTGCAGTTTTTAATTTCTTTAAGTTGAAGTGGAGTTTTTGGCACAAGTTTAAACATTCACAATACATATCAAGCAAGCATGACAAGAGTATATGAGCAGCGGAAAGTAAATCATGCAAGTTGCAAGAATGTAAAGGGATGGGATTGGAGTGTGCAAACGCAATTGGAGACACGGAGATTTTTTATCCGTGGTTCCGATAGGTGGTGCTATCGTACATCCATGTTGATGGAGACTTCAACCCACGAAGGGTAACGGTTGCGCGAGTCCACGGAGGGCTCCACGGATGAAGGGTCCACGAAGAAGCAACCTTGTCAATCCCACCATGGCCGTCGCCCACGAAGAACTTGCCTCACTCGGGTAGATCTTCACGAAGTAGGTGATCTCCTTGCCCTTACAAACTCCTTCTGTAACACCCACGATGCGGCTATATCTCCCACGTGTCGAGGCACGACTTAGAGGCATAACCGCATTGTGGTTTTGTCGCAAGAAGGGTCATCTTCACACAATCCCATGTAATGAACAAGAATGGGATAAAGAGTTGGCTTACAATCGCCACTTCACACAATACATAAATAAATTCATACATCATTCAAGATATACACATAGACCGACTACGGTCAAAACCATATACAAAGAAGACAACCCCAAATGCTAGATCCCCGATCGTCCCAACTGGGCACCACTACTGATCAACAGGAAAAGAAACAAAGTAACGACCAAGGTCCTCGTCGAACTCCCACTTGACCTCGGTTGCATCACCTGCACTGGTATCGTCGGCACCTGCAACTGTTTGGAAGTATCTATGAGTCACGAGGACTCAGCAATCTCACACCCGCGAGATCAAGACTATTTAAGCTTATAGGAAAGGATGGGGTAATGAGGTGGAGCTGCAGCTAGCACTAAGCATATATGGTGGCTAACATACGCAAAGAGAGCGAGAAGAGAAAGCAACGCAACGGTCGCGAAGCTAGAAATGATCAAGAAGTGATCCTGAAACTACTTACGCACAACCATAACCCAAAAGCCGTGTTCTCTTCCCGGACTCCGCCGAAAAGAGACCATCACGGCTACACACACGGTGGATGCGTTTCAATTAAGTCAAGTGTCAAGTTCTCTACAACCGGATATTAAGAAACTCCCATCTGCCACATAACCGCGGGCACCGCTCTCGAAAGTTTATACCCTGCAGGGGTGTCCCAACTTAGCCCATTATAAGCTCTCACGGTCAACGAAGGATATTCCTTCTCCCGGGAAGACCCGATCAGTCTCGGAATCCCGGTTTACAAGACATTTTGACAATGGTAAAACAAGACAAGCAAAGCCGCCCGATGCGCCGACAAATCCCGATAGGAGCTGCACATATCTCGTTCTCAGGGCACACCGGATAAGTCAAGCTACGAGTAAAACCAGACCTCGAGTTTCCCCGAGGTGGCCCCGCAGGCTGCTCGGTTCGGACCAACACTCGAAGGAGCACTGGCCCGGGGGGGTCTAAAATAAAGATGACCCTTGAGTCTGCAGAACCCAAGGGAAAAGGGATAGGTGGTAGCAAATGGTAAGACCAAGGTTGGGCCTTGCTGGAGGAGTTTTATTCAAAGCGAACTGTCAAGGGGGTCCCATAAATCACCCAACCGCGTAAGGAACGCAAAATCAAGGAACATAACACCGGTATGACGGAAACTAGGGCGGCAAGAGTGGAACAAAACACCAGGCATAAGGCCGAGCCTTCCACCCTTTACCAAGTATATAGATGCATTAATTAAATAAAAGATATTGTGATATCCCAACATAATCATGTTCCAACATGGAGCAATCTTCAACTTCACCTGCAACTAACAACGCTATAAGAGGGGCTGAGCAAAAGCGGTAACATAGCCAAACAACAGTTTGCTGGGAAAGGTGGGTTAGAGGCTTGACCTGGCAACATGGGAGGCATGATATAGCAAGTGGTAGGTAGCGCGGCATAGCAATAGAGCGAACAACTAGCAAGCAAAGATAGAAGTGATCTCGAGGGTATGGTCATCTTGCCTGAAATCCCGCAAGGAAGAAGAAAGAGTCCATGAAGAAGACAAACGGATGAAGTCGAACGAATCCTCACAACTCCGGAATGAAACCGAAGCTAACGAGAGAAGCAACCTGGAAAGAGACAAACAACATAGTAAACAACCACCACATACACATGGCATGATGCACAAACAAGTATGATGCATGTACGGTTTCAAGAGGCATGGCATGGCAAAGTGCACAAACGAAACTACAAGTTAAGTGGAGCTCAATATGCAACGGGTTGCATATTGACGAAACACCACATCAATTGTTTAGTTCTCTCGGTTATGTACCCAACAATATTAAATGTTGATTAACATGGCAAGAGGTGAAGCATAAGTAAACTAACTATCTAGGCAATTTAAATGAGGCCCGAACAACAAACGATAATTCCGGAAAATCCTCATGTCATTTAGCAATTTTAATGCAAACATCAATTGTAAACTTTTGAATGTTGTTATCATGATGGAATGACATATGCAAGTTTTTAAGCAATTTTATGAAAACATGGATATGAGCATGTTATGAAGCATTTGTTACCGTGGTGGAACGAAAAGGGTGCCACGGCAACGATAACGAAAATGGTGCCACGGCAACCTTCCGACGATCCGATAACTCATTCAGATACCGGTGCAAAAGAGCAAGTGTGCGGATGTGCGAAACATGCAAAAGATGGTGGGGTGATCCCGATTACCGGGTGTCCCACATGTCGGTGGCATGGAAACAAGGAACGCGCAAGCAACAACTGGGACACGGTGCAAATGCGAGCATCTCATACAACAAAGCATTCGCTCCACGGACGTCGTCTCGGGTTATACCTTCGAAGCGTGCCTTTTGAAACGGATCAAGTTCGTTGAGGGAAGTAGTGGAAGTAGTGGTTCACAAGTCGGAGAGGAAGTAGTGGTTCATGTCCCGTAGATGCTCGGGGTCACGACAAGGAACTTGACGTCCACGGGGTCTTCGCGGGTCGACGGTAGTGGTACACGTTTCGTAGTCGTTAGAGTCATCGGTAGAGGAACTTGGTGGTCCATGTAGTCGAACTTGGTGCATCCGAGGGGTACTTGGTGAAATCACGTAGTCGTACACGGGTCATAGAGGAACTTGATGCATCCGAGGTCTTCGGGTTCATAGTTGTACTTGGCGTTCGGTGCGGTAGTCGTTCGGGCGCCGTATGTCGTGGTACTTGGCGGTCTTGATGATTCCAAGGGTCTCGGTGGAGGCCATGGCACTCCCTGGTGGCACCGAGGTGGTCTAGCAGCAGCAGCAAGGGCGTCGGGGAGGTGATGGCCGTGGCGGGACTTGGCGCACGGAGGAGGTTCGAGGCGGCAGCGTTGAGGAGGAACACCGGCGACACGGCTGCGGGCACCGAGAGGCGTGGCTCCGACGGACAGGGCCGGAGACGAGGTGCAGGAGGGCGGCGAGGGACTCGGCGGGACGGCCTGAACCTGCTGCTGGTGGCGCTCGTGGCCATGGGACGCGGAAGCCGAGGTCGAAGGCGAGGCGCGGTGGAGATCCGAGCGCGGCGTCGGCGAGAGGGTGCTGCAGCAACTGCTGCTGCCCGCGGTGAGGTCAAGACGGTTGGTGGCGACGATGAGAAGCAGGAGGAGAGGCGGCATGGGAGGAGTCTTGGTCGTCGGCGGCGGCGGCGAGCTGGGCGGCCTAGACTCGCCGGCCGGAGAGGCGACGGGGCATGGCTTCGGGCGCCATGGGAGGCAAGGCGTGGGCGCGGGAGGAGGACGATGGGGAGAGGGGATCGGGCGAGGCGTGGCTCTGTTCTTTCTCTCCCTGCGAGTGGCGGCGCCAGGAGGAGAACGAAGGGAGAGAGATGGGGATCGAGAGATGGGATCGGTCGGGCTAGGGTTATAGGTTTAGGTGGGCTGGCTGGGCTAATGGGCCGGCTTAGGGGAGGTTTGGCTGGCCCTCTTCTCTCTCTCTTTCTAAATATCTCTCTATTTCAAAGAAACAAAAGCTTTAGAAGAAATGTCGAGAGAGATTGGAGTGGAGTTTGGGCATGGGAATTATTTTTCCGGACTTACAAAAATGCGCTTGATCCAGGAAAAATAGAAGTGGCATGATTGAAAGATTTAAATTCAAATTCATTTGATTTAAATTCAAATGATTTGAATAGGAAGTGAGGGTTGGGAAGGTCCAAAAATGTTCGGATTTTTGGTGGAGCTCTGGAATATGATGAAAGAATATATGGCAAGGTTGGAGACCCAGAATTAAGATAACAAAGGCATTGGGATAATTTGCAAGTTTGTTATGGTCAATTCCAAATTAATGGAATATTTACTATAGCTCCCTAATATTGGGAGGATATGTTATAAAGAGAAGTCACCCTTCCCTCGATTTAAATGGATCGAAGATCCATGCAATTTATTTAGTTGAGTTTTGATGCAAAGATTAATGACATGATGGCATGATGACATGATGCAATGCAAAAATAAAAGAGCAAGCAGCAAAAGGAACACACGGTGATCACGAAAATAAGGAAGTCTTCTGAAGCGTCGGTCTCGGGGCGTTACAACACTCCACCACTACAAGAGGATCTCATCCCGAGATCTAGGATGGCACCGGAGAAAAGCGGAAGAGGAAGAGGTAAAACAAATTGCTTCTCTGATAATTGAATGAAACCAAAGAACCTTGCGAGGTTGAACAAATTTAAAGAAGGAATACAACGAAGATGAACAAAGTTGAAAACACTCCGGTTAAAACAAGATAGAGAAGGAATAATTGTGATAAAATCTGGACAGCACTCCGACTGTAAATGGAAGGAATTGAACATGAATTTGACAAGATGAGGGGATACTTGACGAAATCAGCAACACACTACCTCCGGAACTATTAAAATAATGGCACAAGGGGTAAGAAAGATTTCAGACAGCACTCCGGTTAAAAGGATAAACAGGGAAAGAAGATGATCGTGACAAAACAAGAAGATGGGTTCAAAGAGAGCGATATCACAATGCCTCCGGTAGAAATGAAAGAATGCAATGAAAAGAACGGAGAAGAACGGATTTGTTGAAAAATAAACAAAGAAAGGATATGAACTTCGTGGGCTTATGGAGACATCTCGAAACTTGAGGTGAAATTCTGCCACTAACGAAAACAATTGCTTGCTTGAGATCAACGAAGAGATGAAAACTTCTCTCGCCGAGAGGATAGGAGAAAATTTGGATCATTGATAAACACCACAAATAGCTACATTCCTTAGGGAAGGCTATAGGTGAAATATAACCCAATACAACTCCAACAAAAAGATTGATTGGTTGGAAAGACCTCTTGAAGGAAGATAAAATGATGGATTTAGATATGTCACTCTTGAAAACTTTGTGAATCATGAACCCGAAGGGAAATTATCCAGAATGACATATATAGCACCATCTCAAAAGATAAGGTAGAAAGAATTGCACTTTGGAATGCGAGATGAAGAATGCTTGAACTCCACAAGAGAGACATGTGTTAAGCACCATGTTTATTTTAGAGTATAGCTTGACGGATCTTGACTCCGAGAGAAATCTTGAAGAAAATTGAAGAATGAAAGGAATCCTTGACGAAGCACCATGTAGAGCCTCCATGAAGAACTCCGGTATACAAAAGGATGATAGAAAGAAAGAGAAGTTGACAACACAAGGTGAAGCCTTGCAATGATTTAGATGGAGCTTTGATATGATATAACCGAGAAAAACTTGGAACTCCGGAAAGAAAATGAACAAATGAGATCAAGAATTTTGATGAATCTCCGGAATAAGGAATTGAATTTTACTCGATGAAACAAGAATAAGAATTACAATATGTGTATCCTTCACCAATTTAGATTGATGACAAGCAACGGATTTGGCACACCACTTATACTTGTAGAAAGGATTAAGAGAGATATAGCGTAAATTTGAATAAGGTCTTCAACGAATCGTCGGTAGGATTTGAAAGAACGAATGAGTTGATACAATAACGAAGCAAGAGAAATCTTGAACGAACCGCCGTAAGAATCTGAAAATCAACGAAGATTAGATAAAGAAACACTGGGAAGAATTAGAAAACGAATAAAGATACTTGACAGAATTTAGATACAAGTGAAACGAAGAGATCATGAATTGACTAGAGGATACTTGAGCGATGCACCGGGAGAATATGGAGATGAACGAAGAGACATCAATTTAGAATCATTGGAGAATGAAGCTGAAAACTTAGAACGAAGAAATCTTCTGAAATGATGGCCTTTGGATGATCAAGAAATGAAAACAACTCTGAAATGCTCCGGATGGGTAAGAAAAAGAATTACGCGATTGGAAACAATTTGAGAGGATGGCAACAAGTAAGAACCATGAATCTTCAAGACAACGGACCAAGATTCAAGAGAAATTCTTCCTCGGTCTTCAAATGTTGAGAATGACAATGAGAAACACCACCATGAATTGTTGAGGCACTCCGGAATGACAATTAGAAAGATCGAACCAACAATGAAAGGAATTTGAAAGATCTTGGAGAAAGACATTTGACTGATGATAATTCATTCTTACGTCAAGCTTTGCAATGAATTTGACAATAACTCCGGAAAAATTAGAAGAGTCAGGTAAGATCCTGGAAAAAGACCTGTGGGTTAGGGTCCACTCAAAAGAAACGCCGTTGAAATGATTACTTGAAAAGGAGATAGCACCAGTTGAATTAAATGGCTTGAATGAGATAACAACCTCAAAATAGTTTAAACTGATTAAGAATGGAAGCTTGAATTTCCTGAGATATCTTCAGCGCTCCGGATACAAATGAATGGCGAAAAATGGATGATTAAGAGGTGCACCGGCATGAGAAAACATTTGAAACAAGGAAAGGAATATGATCAACACTGTAAGTTTGAATTGGATCCACCGAAGAAGAAACAACAACGAAGCATGATGAACTTGAAACTGTTGAGCATCTTCATGAGAAATCACCGCTTAAGAACATGGAGGAAAAGAATGAAGAGACTTCACATCCATAAAATGGACACTTGATTAAGAAATCTGAGTGTTTCAAGAAAAAGGGTGGGAGGGTGGGAAAAACAAAGACAACTTGGGACGGATGAAGCAAACACCGTTGCAAAGAACTGAGAATTGATCTCGCAAATGTTAAAATGATCGGATCCACTTGAAAAAGAGCACGTCGGTTGGAAAGAATTGGGATGACAAACTCGATGGTCAAGAAGGATTAGTATCCCAATAGGAATATGAGAACACCACTTAGAATAAAGTATGGAATCAACACTTGACATTGAAGCAACTCGAATACCACAACTTAAAACAGAACAAATGATTGGCTTAGGAAATAAGCCGGAACAAACATATGATAGAGATTTCGTCCGAAGTTTTCGTGGTGGGGCCCACACGGGCTCGATCGTACAGCACCATCATGTACAAGGTAGTGCACATGACATACGAAGCGTCCCCGAGTCGGCATAGCCAAGGACTCTTTAAGACACTACAAGACCACTGTAAAACCAACCGTGGAAAGGCGGACCACTAGACGTCGAACCCCAATCTCATATCATGCATCTGTCGGAAAGATATCCTAGGAGCTACTTGAATTCCCACTTATAAACTCCCGAAACTTTCTGGTTATTCAATCAGGTGTTGGGGATAAAGGGGACACAAAATATATCACCCAAACTAACAATACCTAGATCCAGCTGTATCCATCCGTCAACACATAACCAAGAAATCTTCGGAAATCATTTACCTCAACCTTCGAAAAGCATCCGTTATACGAGTTATGGCAATACTCCCGAACTCCCGCCCTAGTACTAGGTGGCGTCGAGGTGATCTCACCAACAACTGCATAAAAGAGATTTTCGATGTCGGCGAAACTCAGGTATTCCAGAACTGCAACGATAAAATTGTGACGACAACACATCGGAGCTCAACTCCCCGGGACACTGCCACAACCCCTAAATGTCAGGAGGCACCAAGAACAATGTTCTTGTCACAAAACCATCGGAACGATTCCAAGATACCCGCGTGATCCTAAAAAAATTTAGTGAAATTTGAGGAGAGGAAGGTCAAAACATCTACGTCAGGAGACCTCACCAGAGTGACGAAGGGACTGAGGAGTAAAAAGAATCCTACTCTCCGATATATATAATCCTAAGACTCAAAACATTTTTTTAGACTCAACAACGCCAGCGATTCGATCAAGCAGGGGGCTCCTAAGTCGGGGATGGCTCTGATTACCAACTTGTAACACCCATGATGCGGCTATATCTCCCACGTGTCGAGGCACGACTTAGAGTCATAACCGCATTGTGGTTTTGTCGCAAGAAGGGTCATCTTCACACAATCCCATGTAATGAACAAGAATGGGATAAAGAGTTGGCTTACAATCGCCACTTCACACAATACATAAATAAATTCATACATCATTCAAGATATACACATAGACCGACTACGGTCAAAACCATATACAAAGAAGACAACCCCAAATGCTAGATCCCCGATCGTCCCAACTGGGCACCACTACTGATCAACAGGAAAAGAAACAAAGTAACGACCAAGGTCCTCGTCGAACTCCCACTTGAGCTCGGTTGCATCACCTGCACTGGTATCGTCGGCACCTGCAACTGTTTGGAAGTATCTGTGAGTCATGAGGACTCAGCAATCTCACACCCACGAGATCAAGACTATTTAAGCTTATAGGAAAGGATGGGGTAATGAGGTGGAGCTGCAGCAAGCACTAAGCATATATGGTGGCTAACATACGCAAAGAGAGCGAGAAGAGAAAGCAACGCAACGGTCGCGAAGCTAGAAATGATCAAGAAGTGATCCTGAAACTACTTACGCACAACCATAACCCAAAAGCCGTATTCTCTTCCCGGACACCGCCGAAAAGAGACCATCACGGCTACACACACGGTGGATGCGTTTTAATTAAGTCAAGTGTCAAGTTCTCTACAACCGGATATTAACAAATTCCCATCTGCCACATAACCGCGGGCACGGCTCTCAAAAGTTTATACCCTGCAGGGGTGTCCCAACTTAGCCCAATATAAGCTCTCACGGTCAACGAAGGATATTCCTTCTCCCGGGAAGACCCGATCAGTCTCGGAATCCCGGTTTACAAGACATTTCGACAATGGTAAAACAAGACCAGCAAAGCCGCCCGATGCACTGACAAATCCCGGTAGGAGCTGCACATATCTCGTTCTCAGGGCACACCGGATAAGTCAAGCTACGAGTAAAACCAGACCTCGAGTTTCCCCGAGGTGGCCCCGCAGGCTGCTCGGTTCGGACCAACACTCGAAGGAGCACTAGTCCGGGGTGGTCTAAAATAAAGATGACCCTTGAGTCTGCAGAACCCAAGGGAAAAGGGGATAGGTGGTAGCAAATGGTAAAACCAAGGTTGGGCCTTGCTGGAGGAGTTTTATTCAAAGCGAACTGTCAAGGGGGTCCCATAAATCACCCAACCACGTAAGGAACGCAAAATCAAGGAACATAACACCGGTATGATGGAAACTAGGGCGGCAAGAGTGGAAGAAAACACCAGGCATAAGGCTGAGCCTTCCACCCTTTACCAAGTATATAGATGCATTAATTAAATAAAAGATATTGTGATATCCCAACATAATCATGTTCCAACATGGAGCAATCTTCAACTTCACCTGCAACTAACAACGCTATCAGAGGGGCTGAGCAAAAGCGGTAACATAGCCAAACAACGGTTTGCTGGGAAAGGTGGGTTAGAGGCTTGACATGGAAATATGGGAGGCATGATATAGCAAGTGGTAGGTAGCGCGGCATAGCAATAGATTGAACAACTAGCAAGCAAAGATAGACGTGATTTCGAGGGTATGGTCATCTTGCCTGAAATCCCGCAAGGAAGAAGAACGAGTCCATGAAGAAGACAAACGGATGTAGTCAAACGAATCCTCACAACTCCGGAATGAAACCGAAGCTAACGAGAGAAGCAACCCGGAAAGAGACAAACAACATAGTAAACAACCACCACATACACATGGCATGATGCATAAACAACTATGATGCATGTCCGGTTTAAAGAGGCATGGCATGGCAAAGTGCACAAACGAAACTACAAGTTAAGTGGAGCTCAATATGCAACGAGTTGCATATTGACGAAACACCACATCAATTGTTTAGTTCTCTCGGTTATGTACCCAACAATATTAAATGTTGATTAACATGGCAAGAGGTGAAGCATAAGTAAACTAACTATCTAGGCAATTTAAATGAGGCCGGAACAACAAACAATAATTCCGGAAAATCCTCATGTCATTTAGCAATTTTAATGCAAACATCAATTGTAAACATTTAAATGCTGTTATCATTATGCGAATGACATATGCAAGTTTTTAAGCAATTTCATGAAAACGTGGACATGAGCATGTTATGAAGCATTTGTTACCGTGGTGGAACGAAAAGGGTGCCATGGCAACGATAACGAAAATGGTGCCACGGCAACCTTCCGATGATCCGATAACTCATTGAGATGCCGGTGCAAAAGAGCAAGTGTGCGGATGTGCGAAACATGCAAAAGATGGTGGGTGATCCCGATTACCGGGTGTCCCACATGTCGGTGGCATGGAAACAAGGAACGCGCAAGCAACAACTGGGACATGGTGCAAACGCGAGCATCTCATACAACAAAGCATTCGCTCCACGGACGTCGTCTCGGGTTATACCTTCGAAGCGTGCCTTTTGAAACGGATCAAGTTCGTTGAGGGAAGTAGTGGAAGTAGTGGTTCACAAGTCGGAGAGGAAGTAGTGGTTCATGTTCCGTAGATGATCGGGGTCACGACAAGGAACTTGATGTCCACGGGGTCTTCGCGTGTCGACGGTAGTGGTACAAGTTTCGTAGTCGTTAGAGTCATCGGTAGAGGAACTTGGTGGTCCATGTGGTCGAACTTGGCGCATCCGAGGGGTACTTGGTGAAATCACGTAGTCGTACACGGGCGTAGAGGAACTTGATGCATCCGAGGTCTTCGGGTTCATAGTTGTACTTGGCGTTCGGTGCGGTAGTCGTTCGGGCGCCGTATGTCGTGGTACTTGGCGGTCTTGATGATTCCAAGGGTCTCGGTGGAGGCCATGGCACTCCCTGGTGGCACTGAGGTGGTCTAGCATCAGCAGCAAGGGCGTCGGGGAGGTGATGGCCGTGGCGAGACTTGGCGCGCGGAGGAGGTTCGAGGCGGCAGCGTTGAGGAGGAACACCGGCGACGCGGCTGCGGGCACCGAGAGGCGTGGCTCCGACGGACGGGGCCAGAGACGAGGTGCAGGGGGGCGGCGAGGGACTCGGCAGGATAGCCTGAACCTGCTGCTGGTGGCGCTCGTGGCCATGGGACGCGGAAGCCGAGGTCGAAGGCGAGGCGCGGTGGAGATCCGAGCGCGGCGTCGGCGAGAGGGTGCTGCAGCAACTGCTGCTGCCCGCGGTGAGGTCGAGACGGTTGGTGGCGACGAGGAGAAGCAGGAGGAGAGGCGGCGTGGGAGGAGTCTTGGTCGTCGGCGGCGGCGGCGGCGGCGGCGAGCTGGGCGGCCTAGATTCGCCGGCCGGAGGGGCGACGGGGCATGGCGTCGGGCGCCATGGGAGGCAAGGCGTGGGCGCAGGAGGAGGACGATGGGGAGAGGGGATCGGGTGAGGCGTGGCTCTGTTCTTTCTCTCCCTGCGAGTGGCGGCGCCAGGAGGAGAACGAAGGGAGAGAGCTGGGGATCGAGAGATGGGATCGGTCGGGCTAGGGTTATAGGTTTAGGTGGGCTGGCTGGGCTAATGGGCCGGCTTAGGGGAGGTTTGGCTGGCCCTCTTCTCTCTCTCTCTAAATATCTCTCTATTTGAAAGAAACAAAAGCTTTAGAAGAAATGTCGAGAGAGATTGGAGTGGAGTGTAGGCATGGGGATTATTTTTCCGGACCTACAAAAATGCGCTTGATCCAGGAAAAATAGAAGTGGCATGATTGAAAGATTTAAATTCAAATTCATTTGATTTAAATTCAAATGATTTGAATAGGAAGTGAGGGTTAGGAAGGTCCCAAAAATGCTCGGATTTTTGGTGGAGCTCCGGAATATGATGAAAGAATATATGGCAAGGTTGGAGACCCAGAATTAAGATAACAAAGGCATTGGGATAATTTGCAAGTGTGTTATGGTCAATTCCAAATTAATGGAATATTTACTATAGCTCCCTAATATTGGGAGGATATGTTATAAAGAGAAGTCACCCTTCCCTCGATTTAAATGGATCGAAGATCCATGCAATTTATTTAGTTGAGTTTTGATGCAAAGATTAATGACATGATGGCATGATGACATGATGCAATGCAAAAATAAAAGAGCAAGCACCAAAAGGAACACACGGTGATCACGAAAATAAGGAAGTCTTCTGAAGCGTCGGTCTCGGGGCGTTACACCTTGGTTCAACTCCACAATCTTGACGGAGGCTCCCAAGTAACACCAAACCAATCTAGGAGACACCACTCTCCAAAAGGTAATAAACGGTGTGTTGATGATGAACTCCTTGCTCTTGTGCTTCAAATTATAGTCTCCCCAACACTCAACTCTCTCTCATAGGATTGGATTTGGTGGAAAGATGATTTCAGTGGAAAGCAACTTAGGGAAGGCTAGAGATCAAGATTTTTGTGGTTGGAATGGAATATCTTGACCTCAACACAAGTGTAGGTGGTTCTCTCTCAGAAAATGTATGTTGGAAGTGTAGGCATGTTCTAATGGCTCTCTCCGCGAATGAAGAGTGGGTGGAGGGGTATATATAGCCTCCACACAAAATCTAACCGTTACACACAATTTACCAAACTCGGTGGGACCGAATCAGAAAACTCGGTCAGACCGATTCAGTTTATAATGTGATCGTTAGGCATTTCGGTGGGACCGATATGATCAGCTCGGTGGGACCGATGTGCTAGGGTTAGGGTAAAGCCTCATCTCGGTTTGACCGATTACACAAACTCGGTGGGACCGATTTTGGGTAATAAGCGAAACAGAGAGTTGGCCAAGCAAACTCGGTGGGACCGATTGCATATCTCGGTGAGACCGAAATGATTGCAATAGGCAATAGAGAGTTTGCAAGCCCATCTCGGTGAGACCGAGATCCCATCGGTGAGACCAAATTGATTAGTGTTATGGCAGTGGCTATGTCAACTCAACTCGGTGGCGCCGGATAGAAGATTTTGGCGGGGCCGAGTTTGACTTTTGGTTTGGGACATATGTGGATGTGAGAAAGTAGTTGAGGGCTTTGGAGCATATCACTAAACACATTGAGCAAGAAACCCATTAAGCAAAACCTTATCCCCTTTTAATAGTATTGGCTTTCCTATGGACTCAATGTGATCTTGGATCACTGAAATAGAAAATGTAGAGTCCTGAGCTCTGAGCTTGAGCCAATCCTTAGTCCTTCGAATCTTGAAGGGGTTCCACATCCTCTTGTCCATGCCACCCCATTGTTGAACTTATCTGAAACATACTAGGTAGAAGTATTAGTCCAATAAGAGATATGTTGACATTAATTGCCAAAATCACCCAGGGAGCACTTGTGCTTTCACACGCTCGCCGGAGTCGGTGAAGGGCCTTGTTCAAAACGTGACTCCCGGCACCGCGAGTCGCCCCACAGTGGGTGCCAACTATCGTGGTGATCCCACGGCAGATGCCATGGGATGGCTAAAGGTGGCGATAGACACAAGGGCACGAGTGCGTTCCAGAGGCGAGGTCGGCACGCACAGGTGCGGGACACGAGATGTACCTAGGTTTGGGTTTCTCCGGAGAGATAACACCCCTAATCCTGCCGAATATGGTCGAAATGAAGTGGTTACAGGTTTGCTCCTGGAGCTGTTTGAGGGGGGAGGAGGACAGGCCAGTTCATGTGATGCCTCTCCGATGTGGGTGGATGTGTGTGAGTTCTACCGGTGATCGCCCCTTGCATGGAGGCCTCCTGGGGGGTCTTATAGGCCAACCACCGAGGTTACAATGGTAATATTACATGGGAGCGGGGCCCTGGTGTCAGTGTATGGGAGCTGGCAGTGGGGGCCACCGGGCCGCCAGGCCTGCCGGGTCCGCCGGGTGCGAGTCTTGTTGAGTCCATCGGGTGCGGGGCGTACCGGGGCCGCCGGGCGCGGGTACGGCCGGCTGCTTGGTATTGTGGCTCGCCCCGCCGAGCGTCATGGGACGGTAGTGCCGCCTAGCTACAAGGGCACGTCATGGGGACACCGCCGTTCCTGGCGGGGGAGTGGGGGCGCCATTGACGCGTCCGCCGGGGCCGGTGTAAAGGGAGGTGCACTATTGTCACGCCCCCTTGCCGCTCGAGGGTCAACTTCTTGTGGACGGCTGGCATGTGCAAGCCGGTCGGCCGCGCCGTGGCACCCGGCTAGCTCGCGCTGTGGAGCCGACCGGGGGCAAGCTGGATTTGAGGGGCTTGGCGAGCCCTAAATTTTTAAAAGGGGATCCGGGTTCCGTTGCCTACCCGGGGGCCATCCCCCTGACAGACGACAATGGTGGGGAAGATTCTCGTTGACGGCGACGGATTCCGGCGGCGGGGGCGCGCAGGAGACAAGGGAGACGATCCAAAGACCAAGGCGATGGCAGCAACGGGGGCGCGGGTGGTGACGTTTGAAGAAATTTTCAACATACGGGCCGTGGGGATATATATATATACATCTGGGCTATTATGTTACGCATAACAGAATATTATTCTGTTACCCTACTTGAACTGACGTAGTTAACAGGTTGTACTGACGTGGTTTTCTACTTGAACTGAAATTCCTGCGTGTACGACGGGCGGAAACAGGGGTTGCAACGTGGAGCTTCCGGGCGTTCTCCGGCGCGGTGTTGCGGGCCATTCGTTGCCAGAGGAGACGTTTAAGGGGTTCCGCACGTGCACGCGCTCACCTGGTCGTGTTTTGCGATCTGGAGTCACCGGATTTGACGGCGTGGTCATTTGGCGGGCGGACGTGTTTTGGGCGTTGGTGTTTACCGTGGTTTTCGTAGGCCTCATTTTACGTCCGGTTTGTTGTTTTGGAAGTGAGAATTATCGGTATGTTAGAGTTTTCGGAGATTAATTTCATCTTTAATTTTGATTACAAGTTTTGGTGTTCTTGGTCGTTTTCCACGCCCGTCATGCAAATGTGTTCTTCTTTTTCTGTTGTTTTACTTTCGAATTGGCGTTGCAAGGATAGATATGAGGATTGTATGAAAAGATTTGTGTTGTCAATTTTGCTTCTTTGAGTTGTTTCTACCCCGGATTCCCATGTTATTTTGTCGTTGGCAGATGTGGTGTATGGCGGCCGACTGGAGCCTTCGATTTCTTGTAATCTGGTCAAACTGTGTAATTAAGTTGCGTGTTTTCAGTGTTGTTTGAATTGTTGCCGTATGTGTAGTTGGACTGCTCCGTGTCAAATTGTCTTACTGTCACGTTGACATCGGAGTAAGTATTTTTCTACTGGCTGCCTACCCGATACCTCTGCACTTTGAGTATAAAGGCTGAGCCCTCTGTCATTTTCATTCTACCAGCTGCAACCAAAGAAAAGCGAGATGGATCCTGAGCTGGGAAAGGTCACTGAGGAGGAGGGGGATGCCGTCGACGTGAGGGCTGCAGTAGCGGAGCAGAGGAGGAGGAGGCGCAGGCGCAGGCAGATGGCGGCACGACGTGCTGCCAAGGAGGAACTGGAGGCAGAGTTCAACAGACGCATTGCGCGCGAGGTGATGGATACTTGCAACTCCAATGAACTGGAACTTCTTTTCCAAGAGGGCAGGGGAAGGAACCATATTCAGATCATCAGTTGGGCTAGGGCGAGAGCAGCCACGGCTCCACATCCATCCACCAGGGCCAAATGGCGTCGTTTCTTTGATCGTTATGACTGAAGTAGTGAATTTTATGCTTTTAAGATTTGTGTTGTGAGGGAGCAGATGTTTGAATGACTAAATGAATTCAACTGTTTTACCTCTGAATGTGTTGTTTTATCTGCATATGTTTGTTATGTGCACTTTTGAACTGCTGGTTTATCTGAAGTTGAACTGATTTGCGGGTCAAATGTTGCATGGCTTGTATAATAACTATTTCCTACCAGCTGGCTGCCCACCTGCCTATTTATTATTTTTGTAATCTGTGAGTCTCCCTCGCTATAAATTCTATCCATCTATGTGTGGTGTGCGGCTCAGTCTCCCCCTCCTTTTTCTTCCTTCTTCCAGAATCAGATCTAGGTTCCTCCATCTTCTCTCCGTTGTTTTCTTTGCTGTTCGTGTGTGTTCCATGGATGACTGTTCATGCGGATGCCTGGCAAAGATGGCGCGCATAGCTGGCGGTTGTGTGTACGAATCTGGTTTGGAGCTCAGCCAGACTCAACGCTGTGGGCAACTTTCTTGTCTGCTGTACAGCAACCATGGGTTTCGTGCACCCTATGTTTGTCGCCTGACGGTTGGTGACTTGAAGGAATCATGGGTATGTGTTTCTATTCGTTTTTTTTTCTACTTTTTTGTAGGTCTGTTTTTGATTCCCATGGACTGAATCTGTAGTTTAGTTTTATCAATAGTTTGTCTATATTTTTTATTTGGTTTTGTCAGAATTTAACAGTAGGGATTTCTGTGTATTTCTTCATTACTTAACAGTATTTTATCCATTTTTTGTATAATCCTTGATCTGTTTTTTGTCAGATGTTTTTACTGTAGGTGTATTGATATGTATATTTCTTCAGTTTAGTCAGTTCACATGACTAGTTAGTTTGGTGTTAGGTGTTCACTTTGTAAATAATTCAGTTATGTACTAGTTTAGTCAGTTAATCCTATATCTGTGTAAAAATTCAGTTATGTCAGGTGTTCACTTTGTTTTGTACTCCCATGCCCATTTGCAGAAAATGTCACCCAGGATCAGGATTGTTGCTCCTAGTTCCGGCGTACTGAAGATGGAGACTTTAGACAAAAACGGGTATCAGTTGATGGAAGTTGGCTACCACATCGACTTTGATGGTTGCATCAACCTAACTACTGGGTGGAAGGAGTTTGTGGCAGAGTCTGGATTTGAGGATGGTGATGTGGTTATGGTTATGTTCTCCAGGGAAGATGACTCCCTGACATTCAGAATTTATGTGATGTAGGTTTACATGTGGCAAATGATGCCGGTTGTGAGATTTGTCTGTGTTTGATTATGTTCCAGTATTTTTTCATTAAAACATTTTCTTGTGGGATGGTTGAATTGTATGGTGTTATCAAATGGTTTGGAACAATTTATGTAATGCTTTCCTATTGTTTTCTCAAGCATAACTTTATATATATATTCTTTATATTTGAACTGAAACAATTATATTTGAACAGATGGACATCCTTTGTTTTGCCTAGGATATTTTCATGTACATGGCTCACAGATGGAACTATACGCTGATGATGTTTGTAGGACCCCTTTTGGTTTTTGAGTTTGATGAACTTACATGCTGTTAATGATAGTACTGAACTATTTTAGGTTGTCAATGAGCAATCAAATTTTTTTGTTCTATAGCATTTTTCCTTTCTTTTTTACATGAATTTTATAGCACAATTTATCATTTTTCCAGTTGAATAATGATAGTTCTAGTATTTTTTAAAATAACAAGAATTTAATCTTTGCTGGACAGTGCTAATTTTACTTCAACCTTATGAATTGTAGTAGTTGAACTTTTTATAAATTTGTTTCTGAAATTTTTATTACAATCTTCTACGTTTAATTTTTCAAAAAAAATAATTTTTTTAGTTCTTAAAATTAACATGTGTTTGAACTTTTTACATTACTTGTTTTGAACTGATTTATTGTGAGGTTTTTTTAAAATTATATGCATTTTGTTTTTTTATTTTTGGTCGTGGGTGATCTGCTGGAATTTTGTAATGGGGCGAACTACTGTGTTGGGCCATCCGCCTGAGTCGTTGTTTCCGGCCCAGATAGCTTCTCCGCGCGGCTGTGCAGTGCGGTGTGCGTGTGCGCTCTGGGTTTAGTCCCACCTCGCTAGTCGAGGGGGCTCTGGACCTGTTTATAAGCGCAGCCGTGGCTCACTAGTCGAACTCCTCCGAATACTTACCTGAGCACTGATACACGGCGATCGCTCTCTCTCATGACCTATGGGCCCTGGTCGGCGGGCTCTGCGTTGTGCGGATTACTAGGGATTCGCCCATGGGCTCGAGTTCAAGTATTTAGCAGCGTCAGGTCATGCGCCTGACCTTGGGTGGTCAACTTTTTTTTGTTTGTTTGAATGTAGTACTTGACTCCACCAGTAACTTGGACTGATACTTTTTGTTCTGGTTCTTGTCAGTTTTGTGTAAGTGTAGTCTATAATATTTTTTGATTCTTAGCATTCTTTCTTTCTACTTATTATAATTTTTTTGCCTAACATAAGCATTTTTAAGTACTAAATGTTGTCCTCTACTTGAATTGACATCTCCTTTTTATAGTGTGTTTCACTCGCTTTTCTCTTTGTTGTCATTCTTTCCCCCGCACCGCACCGAGGGGCATAGTTGTACTGAAACCTCTTCCTTGTATGGACTTTCCCCCATTATCTATCTTAGGGGTGTGTGGGTGCGTGTGTAGGTCAAC